>NW_008679677.1:0-6093 GCF_000695815.1 Acanthisitta chloris | reverse complement strand
TGGGCCCAGTGCTCTTTAATATCCTCACAAAGTACTTGGACTCAGGACTTGAGGTGATATTAAGTAAATTTGCAGATAATACAAAATTGCGAGGAGTTTCCTTGAAGGCAGAGATCCCTTGTATAGAGACCTTGATAAATTAGGAGGCTGGGCAATCAACAACTATATGAAGTTCAAAAAATTCAAGTGCCAGATTCCACATCTGGGATGGGACAACCATGGCTGTATATACAGACTGGAGAATGAGTTGCTGAAGTCCAACACCATGGAAAGGGACCTGGGGATCTTGATAATTAGCAAAGTGAATATGAGTCAACAGTGTGCCCTGGAAGACAAATGGATCAATCATGTCCTGGGGTACATCAAGCACAACATTGTCAGCTGGACAAGGGAGCTGACTGTCCTGCTCTACTAGGCATGGATACAGCCTCAGTTCAAGTGCTGTGTTCACGTGTGGGTGCCAGAACATGAAAAGGATATAAGGCTATTAGAGAGGGCTGTGGAAAAAGGAGGGCTGTGTAGACAGTGAAGAGTCTGTAGGAGAAGCCATATGACAAGCAGCTGAGGTCACTTGGTTTGTTTAGCTGAGAGAAGAGGAGACTGAGGGAAGACCTTCATAGCTGTGTACGACTTCCTCATGAGGGAAAGTGGAGGGGCACACACCGGTCTCTTCTCTGGTGACCAGTGATAGGACTTGTGTAAATCGTATGAAGCTGTGTCAGGGGAGGCTTAGGTTACACATTAGGAAAAGGTTTTTCACCCAGAGGCTAGTCAGGCACAGAACAGTCTCCCCAGGAGAGAGATCACAGCAGCAAGCCTGCCAGATTTCAAGGAGTGTGGCAAAGCGCTCAGACACATGGTGTGATTCTTTGGGCTGCCCTGTGCAGGGTCAGGAATTGAACTTTGATGATCCTTGTGAGTCCCTTCCAACTCAGGGTAGTTTATGATCCTATTCCATGATTATATAACTCTGCTTGTGACACTAGACCTGGCCAATGCATAGGTCCTTACCTGGCACCAGCCAAAAACCATCTATGTTCTTCCACTGGCAGGAGCTCCTTGCATACTTGACATCATACACACTTTTACTGGGAAGAGGAGACAGGAGTTGTCAGAAATGAGGGCTAGAGCAAAACCTCCCTCCTGGTGACTCTTTTCAGGCAGCTCAGAGTGCAACTCTTCTAGGCTGTCCCAGAAACAGAGTCCAGAGACTGATGATGCACAAACTTCTCTCTGCTTGCTGAGATCTTTGGATTTTACTTTGAAGTAATGTTGATCCATCATTAACACAACCATATTGTTCCTAGTTTCTGGGGCTTGAAGTACATATCAGCTGTAAAGCTAATGAGAACATTCAGAGTATCTGTTACTTCTATGAAAGAAATGTAAGGGTCTTCCTTATGAAAATGAAAAATTAGATGCAATTTCATTGTGGGTAACATAGTTGAGTATTCTGCACATTGCAGTACAGTCATGTGGAACAGAAACATTAGATTTTTCTTCCTTTTTAAATACCAGAAACAAAAATAGGAAGAGATTTAATCTCTTCCTGTTCGTGAATGGCATCTTCTGAAGCAGGACATACAGAATGGAGGAGCTGTGATATTTTTTTCCTGCCCATCATGTTCCTGAGAGTAGACATGCAGGTAAAGGGAAGAAAAGTGCTTTGTCTTGGGTCACACCTGCGTTTAAGAGAGATTTAGATGAATAAACTTTTATTTGAGACAAGTCCAGTAGAACTTGAATAGAGGGAACTTATATAGAGAGCTGCAAAGCTCCAAAAGAGCAACCATGGGACTAGTCAGGTAACTAGGAGAATCCAAGTTTGAAACAATTTGTTTTGTTCTATTTACATTTAAATAGAGACCACAAGTTCAGAACTTATTCCTGTAATGTGATTTTGACTTAGGTTTAAAAAGCTTTCCATCCACAAAGAGTATTTTCTTTTCCTTGATTTTACTTGTTCCTCTTTGGTGGAAAATCGATGCAATGAACACAGCACAGACACAGTGTGTGGGTTTGTGGTTTTTTTCCACCCTGAAATCTAACTGGGTAAACTGTGTAGAGAGTACAGCGAGAATGTACACCTGAGCTTCCCTTGCTACATTATGGCTGCTTATATTCTATATGCATGCTTGAGAAAAATGCTCAAAGGAGTACTTAAAAAGCATCTGAACATGGGGGTAGGAAACCTTCATCTTTTAAGAATGGAGTGAGAGAACAGTATATTTATATTTCTGAAATTAAATTCACTTGAAAAACTCTTTAGAGTTGGTATCATCTGGAATAATTACAATAATGACTTCCCTGGTCAATTAACCTCTTATAAAGCACTGTATTAGTGATTATGGGTCATCTCAATGGGGATAAAATTGTCACACAGAGAGCAGAGTAAGAGATGAAGTCACAGTGGCACTAGTTGCAGATTCAGTCAGAAAAATCATTGCTAAAAGTGCTTCAGACTCCCTGTTCTAGGAAAGGAGCACAATCATTAGCATAATTATGAATTTTGTTTTAACAAATGAAACTTGCAGACAAAGAGTGATGGGTATAAGATAAGGACTGGTGATGTTTCAGAGTTTTGTGGAATTTAAATAAAACATCAAGTAGCTGATTCTGCTGACTTTTTCACACAAATCCTCATCAGTGTTAGTGATCACAATGATATGCAGGCTACAGATTTTTGAAATTCAGCATCTGCTGTTGCGTAACACTTTCCGTTGGCAGAGTCATCTCTGGAACACATTAACTTTGAAAAATATTTAGCATTAGTCATACTTACCTAGATTATTTTTAAAAATTAATGCCACATTTATGTAATTATGGTTAAGTATTATTAAAATTCACTGACATGTTATATAGTTCTTGCACTTGTCACTATCAGAAAAGCTTTTAAGATTTAGGAAAGGACTTGTTATTTTTCTGAGGACTGTCTTTATAGCACTCTAGAGTCTACGCCCATGAATGAAAATCATCATCTGTAAAAACTGACACAAATCTGACTACAAAAAGTTTGCTGGTTTGTATTTTAGCTCTTTTTCAGGCTCTGTAAGGAGAAATAGGTGTTATATAAGTATAAATACATATGATATTTATTTGCTATTATTCGGCACCCTAAATTACTGTATCAGGACTAATTTCAATGTTATTCAGAAAGTCACTTCTTTGCAAGTCTGGTCAGTCCAGGTGCCTAACCTCAGTAAGAAAAAGAATTTAGGCTCTGTGTTTTATTATTTCTTGTTATTGCAATGAGTCACGTTTGAAAAAAGACAAATGCCTTCAGACACACTGTGATACAGAATCATGAATGACTATCTTCTTATTCTAATCCTTGTTGCCCAAAGTGGTTTTCCATGTAAATTGCAGTCTTCTCTTGGCTCAAACAGAAGGAAACCAAGAGGTGTTTTGTTCCAGTCAAATTCTGTCCAGTGTAAATTTCACTTCCTGACAGATCCCTGAAGCCAAATTCCCCTCATGCTAATTAGGATAGGAAAATCCTATATGCAGTGTGAGTAGGGCAGAGTTTGGATAGTATGAGTCTGCAGAGGTGCCTTCCTGTAGCTGCCGTAGGAAGCACTGGTGAATGAGGGAGGTGAAGAGGTGTGAATGTCAGGCAGGCAGTGCAAGGGATGGGTCATCCACTAAGGAAATGCTCTGCCCAGAGCTACCTGGATAAAGACAGAACTGCTGATACAGGACCCTTACTAGTACATCACCAAAAAACATAGAGGATTTCTTGTTTAGAAAACTCTTATGTAAAGCCTAACTACTGGAATCAAGGGTTTCATCCTTTCTAAGACTGCTTTTTGATGATTTTCAGCATTCTATTGAAAGTATGCTGTTAGTTGTGATGTGTGTGTTGGGAAAAAGTGAATCTTCTTGTTTTTCAGTGACTGACTTATAGACACTTTCAGAACAAAAAAAAAAATAAATCCAACCCACTATTTGCATTTGTTATTTCTGCTTGTCTGTACCTAGTACACTTAAAATGTGAAAAGAAACAGTAACATCAGGACACCATAAGAAGAAGATTATTGAAATATTGTTAAGATATTAACATACCACAGACCTTTAAACTCCTAATCAGACTCCACTTCCAAGCTTTCCTACTTAATAAAAGGGAGGTTTGAACACTTATCTATTGGTAACGAAATTTGGATGCCCAATCAATCCAGTACTGTCTATTCTTTGTGCTTATTCTTCCTTGCCTACTATCAGACTCTATGAATGAACTACTGCACCAACACTGTGCAGAGAACTGCAAAGCATATCTGAGATATTAATTTTCCTTTTAAATCTAGATTTCAAATGACATCCTTGTCATTTTAATATGTTGCATTCCATTGTGGGTGTTGGTTTTGGGGGGTACCTCCTCTAACCTTGTTGAGAATACTGCACATAAATACTATCTATTACTAAAAAAAAAAAAAGCCCCATTTAATAGACTTTTTGTTTTTTAATTTAGAGTAATCTGAAGTAGGATGAAGGCAGAGAAATATTTGTGGCTATGAATTATTATTTATTTACCTCTCACTAAAGTTCCCTTCCTAGCATGCAGTGGTTGGGTCATATGCCTTTAAATATGCAGGCGAAACAGATGAATTGAAAATTCTGTTGACAGGTAAATGTGAATCATCTTTTTTCATTCAAAGGAAAATAATCAGGCTCTTTTCAAATAATATAAAATGTAAAATGATTGCCGTTTGGGGAGGAGGCAGGCTTATCAGCATCTCTTCTATAGAAAATGATTTCCATTTTGTAGCTGGAGGAACATATGCTGCAACTTATCTCATCACTTGACTGCAGTTTTTGATATTTATTAACAGTTGATTTCCTGTAGCTGTTGTTTTTTCCTGTTTCTCTTCTCTCATTTCACCAATCAATTATTTTCCCCAAAATGACATCTGCCCTTCTTTTTATTCTCATTTCCTTGAAGAAGATTACTTTATTACTGGTTTCCAAGAAGCATTTGTAGTAAGCAGCACAGCCCTAGTTCTATACATGATTTATAATGGTCTGTATATGAGCTCTACTTCCCCCTTCACCCAGCTTTCCCTTGGTCATTTTTATCAAAGCTCATGAGACTGGGACTGTGTAGTCATTGCAGTAAAATACAGAAATGATGAATGATGTCTTCATGACAAAACTTAGTATTCATTAGAGATTTGCATGGAGGAAAATCAAGGTTGGCTGTAAGACACAGAACTGTGTACAACATCTCCAAGAATTCTATGACAAAATTAGATGACAGCTGCAAATTAGCTTGGTGTCCAAGGAACACTAAAGTTCTGCATCCATGACTGGCAAAATCAAGAATCCTGTAAGCTCCACAGAGCTTACAAGAGTCCTGTAATTGCTCCCCAGTTAAGCCTTCAAAGATTGTTTAAAAAATCATCTTTCCCCTCTTCTTGCTTCAGATGTACCTGCTCGCAATTTTCATAGCCTCATATCTTTCAGTCCTCTCCTTTAACCTTTGATGTATGTTGGGTTTGCACTGTTGTGTTTGGGGTTTTTTTGTGACTCATCTTGAAGGAACTGGAAAGTGTGGTTCATAATGTACTCTCTTCTTTTTCTTTTAGTATAACAAAACATGTTAGAAAATATACCTTCTTTGATCACAAATTGATAAGGCAAAGTAAAGCCTTGGCCTGCAACTTAAAATACCATTTTCCAGCCAGAAAATACAAGAAGTTATTTCACAAAAATTTTCTTCCTGAAGGTAGCACTAGATCTCAAATCATTTGCTGTCATGAAAAGTGATTGCATGAAATATTCTTGCTTTGCTGAGTTATTGCTTACTTCTTCAAACTGTTGTTCTAAAGCTCCTATTATGCAGCTGCCCAAGATTGTTCTTGCCAAAATCCTGCTTGTACTAGTTTATTTGTGAAACAGGTCTGTGAGATGAGTGAGTGACCCACAGAAGAAAAATATTCCTGCATGTTTATGAGAAGTCATTACAAACGTGTAAATTATACCTGCATTTTCACAGATCCATGTGACAATAAGTGGAAA
This sequence comes from Acanthisitta chloris, assembly GCF_000695815.1. Lineage (NCBI taxonomy): Eukaryota > Metazoa > Chordata > Aves > Passeriformes > Acanthisittidae > Acanthisitta > Acanthisitta chloris. The sequence goes on along the minus strand of NW_008679677.1, from coordinate 81 downwards.
AACATTTACATGGCTGTTCTCTGTGTAGAATGAAGCAAGTTTAAGAAATCTTCTATTAGGAAAAAAAAGTAAATTAAAAAA
>NW_008679676.1:2098-8815 GCF_000695815.1 Acanthisitta chloris | reverse complement strand
CAACTCTGATTATTCTGTGGTTCTGTACTATTATTTTCCTTAAAAAAAAGAGGTGAATACACAACCCAAAACAGGAGCACCTCTGAATGGAGAAAGTAGTTCACTCTATTTTTACCCCAGAAAATAAATCTCCACTCTCATATAGACAACTGGGCAGATCTTTCCCAGCTATCAATGTAAAAGACAATTCTAAATGTAATAATTAATTTCCCAAAGCTTAATGCTCAGCCAAAGCATGTAGGCCAAATTCTTCTGAGTTGTCTCACCAAAGTCCTCATTCATCTACGTCAAAAATGAATCCTGACTGGAAACTTCTCCTGCAGTAATGCCAAGGCTTGTAGCAAGATATCTTTGCTGCAAAGACAGGGCAGAGATGAGCTGATGTGACTTGAAATGGTTTACTTGAGCAAAAAACTTTTTTAGTAAGTGTAACCAAATGCTATATGTATTTCCACATGCAGAATGGACTACAGAGGACTGGAGCATCTTCCCTCTGAGGACAGGCTGAGGGAGTTGGGGCTATTGAGCCTGGAGAAGAGAAGGTTGTGTGGAGACCTCAGAGCAACTTTTCAATACCTGAAGGGCCTACAAGGAGCCAGAGAGGGACTCTGTGTCAGGAACTGCAGTGACAGGACAAGGGGTAATGGGTTCAAACAGGAGGAGGGAAAGTCTAGGTTGGATACGAGAAAAAATGTTTTTACTCTAAGGGTGGTGAGACACTGGCACAGGTTGCCCAAGGATGTGGTGGCTGCCCCAACCCTGGCAGTGTTCACAGCCAGGCTGGATGAAGCTTGAGCAACCTGATCTAGTGAGGAGGTGTCCCTGCCCAGGGCAGGGGTTGGGACTAGCTAATCTGTAAGGTCCATTTCTTAAATTAAATTCTATGATTCTCTGATTCTACAAAGTAGGAGCACAAACTGTGTGGTCTGTTCACAAACTGCAGGTTCAGACAGAGCATGTTCCACCCAGCAAAGGTTCTGTGCAGTTCATAGAGCCTCCAGTACAGCTTTTCTGTTTTCAAATTCTATCTAACAAGTAGTAAATATTGATTCTGGGCACACAAACAAAGGGACATTAAATTCTATGATTCTCTGATTCTACAAAGTAGGAGCACAAACTGTGTGGTCTGTTCACAAACTGCAGGTTCAGACAGAGCATGTTCCACCCAGCAAAGGTTCTGTGCAGTTCATAGAGCCTCCAGTACAGCTTTTCTGTTTTCAAATTCTATCTAACAAGTAGTAAATATTGATTCTGGGCACACAAACAAAGGGACATATTTTGCATTTACAAGTGACACTGAATTAAACCAAGACACACATTACTACTTAATGGGCGGATTTTAAGGTCACCTCATTCCAGAGGAGCCCACCAAATGATTGCAGTGTTCTGTCCTGGCACTGCATTGCTAAGCTGTATTGCTTTGCTGTATGTGAACACAATATCTTTAGGAAATCATGCAGCAAAACATGAAGAAACAGCCCTGTGTTTCCATAGCTTTTGGCAACAAGCAGCAAGATGTCTCATCTCTCACCAACATCTACGCTCAATCATGAAGTTGTAGTGACAAGCTCATCTCCTTTTTCTCATTATTTCCCCTAACTTTCTGGCTGCTTGCTCAAACAAAGAAGGTTCCAGGCAGCTCTTAGTCCTATGTGTAAAAGTAAGCATTCTTTCCAGTTCTGTGACTAAGGCTTTATTAATCCTGCCTGTCATGTCAGTGAGATAATATCAACTTACAGAAAAAAACAACCAACCCACTAAAAAATTTAGGGAGAGCTGGAGAATGATCCCTCATTTGTTATTTTGGGCTGGTTAATGGGGTTAGGGATTGCAGAAGATGCTGGGCAGAGACACTTGGCAGCTGCCTCATCCAAGAAGTAAGTGAGAAATCAACTGGTTCATACTCCTTCATGTTGTGCCACCAGTGTAATCCTGCTCTGAGCTAGAGAAATTGTCTCCAAGAAAACAGAAAGTGGATCAGTCCCCACCTTTTCTTGGTAGGGAAAAAACATTTGGGTTCACCTCATGAAAAATGCAGAGCTGAATGAACAGCCTCAGGGTGCAACTGTAAAGGCAGGGAAGATAACAGCAGGATAGGATAGCATAGGATAGGTTAGACTATTTGTGTTGGAAATGGCCTACAACAATCATCTAGTCTGACTGCCTGACCACTTCAGGGCTGACCAGAAGTTAAAATACATTATTAAGGGCATTCTCTTAATGCCTCTTAAACACTGACAAGTTTGGGGCATTGAGCCCTTCTCTAGGAAGTCTGTTCCAGGGTTTGACCATCCTCTCAGGAAAGAAATGCTTCCTAATGTCCAGCCTGAACCTCACTGGGAGCAGCTTTGAACCATTCCCATATATCCTGTCAGTGGATAGCAGGGAGGAAAGCTCAGCACCTCCCTCTCCACCTCCTCTCCTTGGGAAGCTGTAGAGAGTGATGAGGTCACCCCTCAGTCTTCTTCTCTCCAAACACAATGTCCTCAGCTGCTCCTCATGTGGCACTTCTTCCAGTCCTTCAGTCAGCTTTATTGCTCTCCTCTGGATGCATCCAAGGACCTTCACATCCTTCTTAAATTGTGAGGCCCAGAACTACACACAGTACTCAAGGTGAGGCTGCACCAACACTGAATACAGTGGGGTAATCACCTGTTTTGATGCTTCCCAGGATGGAGTTTGGCCTCTGGGCCTCTCTGCTGACTCACACTGATCCTGCTGTCCACCAGCACCCCCAGATCTCCAGCCATCCTCTCCCAGTTCATCCTTGTGCATGGCATCACTCCATCCTAGGTACAGAATCCAGCATTTTGACTGGCTAAATTTCCTCCCATTAATCATGTACCTATGCTCAAGTTTATCTTGATCCCTCTGCAAGGCATCTTGTCCCTTAAGACAGTCAACAGCATCTCCCAGTCTGGTATCATCAGCAAACTGGTTAGTGATGCATTCAACTCTTGCATCACTCATAAACATATTGAACAGAACTGGCCCTAGAACTGAACCCTGAAGGACACCTCTGGTGACCAGACACTAGCCAACTGGAGGCCCATTCACTGCAACCCTTTATGCTCTGCCCTTCAGCCAGTTCTTCACCCAGTGCATCCTAAATCTGCTCATCCCACAGCTGGACAACATGCCCAGAAAAATGCTGAGGGACAGTATCAAAAGCCTCACTAAAATCCTGCAAACACTGAAGCCACTGCCTTCCCTTCATCCCTGTTCATACAAGCTGCTTGTTTGACCTATAACACCATGAAATTGTTTGTTCCTGAGCTTCTGAAAGGTGAACCTTAAACCAGTGCTGCTCACTGACCAGCACATGTGGACTCCTCAGCCCTCAAAAGCAGGTTCCCAGGGTACTCTGCTAAATAGCTCCCTGAATAGCCTAAAGTTTGCTTTCTTGGAGTCCAAGTTAGCAACTCTGCCATCCTTTTTTTTGTCATTACACTGCAAATGTGAAACTCAGCCATTTCATGATCACTGTGATCAAGACAGACATCTTCCACCACATTCCTCACGAGTCCTTCTCTGTTCACAAACAGCAAGTCCAGGAGGGCATCTTTCCTAGCTGGCTCACTGAGTACCTGTGACAAGAAGTTATCTACCACAAACTTCAAGAATTTCCAAGACTCGTGGCAGCAGTATGATATTCCCAGCTGATGTCTGGGAAGTTGAACTCTCCTGTAAGGACAAGGACTACAGATCCAGACATTTCTCCAGATTGTCTATAGAATAACTCATCAGTGCTTATATCCTAGCTGGGCAATGAGTAGTGAACATCCTCTGCAACACCTTCTCTGTTTTCCATCCCACTAGTCTTCACCCATAGGATCTGCACTACACCATCCCTAACTTATATGGGCTGTGCAATCAAACCTCTCCCTTACTTACAGTGCCACACCTCCCCCTCACCTGCCCTGCCTGCTCCTACTCCTGTAGCCCTCCATGCCAACACTCATGTCACTTGTTGCACCAAGTCTCACTAGTACCAGTGATATCACAGCTCTGGGAACTTACCAATGCTTCCAGTTCATCAGTTTTTGTAAGACACATGCAAACAGTCCCTTAGCTCCAATGATCCTCCCTCTGCACACCACATCAAAGTCAGAGTTTGCAGAGGTGCAGCTACCCAGCCTGGACTGGCCACTGGAGACATCCTGGTCTAAGCCAGACTGACTCTGCAGAGGGATGAACTCAAGCTCAGACAGCAGAGTAGCTGTCAAAGCATCATCTATTTGCCTGTTTGCACTGACAGTGGTGTCCTCTGTGCCTTCTGTATAGCTGGAAGCATGATCTCAAGTGCTTGTACCAACATACAGTCCAGGGGATTATGAAATCAAGTAAACTGCCATTCAGTGTTGCTAGATGACAACGTTGCTTTCTTGCCTTGAATAATCCCAAAGATATCTCCATAGTCCTGTATGTCATCTATTTGCATGATATTTAGTTTCTTGCCTATATCCTGTTACCCTAATGTTGCTGCAGATGGTGCCAGCCTGGACCCTGCAAAACATTCATTTTTGCCACTTTTCACAGCCTACTATCCTATACATCAAAACTTTAAATCAGTGGCAGCTTCTTGATTGTACTCCCTTTTTCCTTTAGCTGCTCTCCCCCGCAGGCTTAGACATGATGGTGTACTTGCTAGTCTGTCTATGATCCCACTTTTTATCATCAGGTTTTATTCCACAGGACCTTCCACACATTGAATTCAGCTCCTCTGTTCACATCTTGGCATTTACTGTCACACAAAAATTCTGCTCTGCAGCTTCATCTGCCTCTGTGCTCCTTGCTGAATCCTCTCAGTGGCTGCCTGATTGCTCCTATACATCTGAATGTTCACCAGCTTTGCATCTAAACTACCATCCCTGACACAGTTGGTCAAGGCTTTCTAAGCTGCCTCTTTCAAGGTCCTGTTCTCTCTTTTATGCAATCACTAATTAGTTCATGTTATCAGATGCAATATTGCTGGATTATTTTGCAGGATAGGATTTGCAACAAGATTTTGCAGAGGCTGATTTTTGTGAAAGAATAATCTGCCATCTCTTCATACTTTTGATTAGCATTGCTGGAAGTTTGCCTTTCTACTTTCTGCTCACAAAATTTCATGTGCCTCTCCCCAGCTACTGGTTAACACCAGTAATCCTCCTGGAGAACACATCAGGCCTTTCTCCATCCCAGCTGGTAGCAGGGCTGAGTTTGTTTTCATTTGTTATTTAGCCCTGGAGCCAGGTTGTACTTTTGCTATTGTGATCTAAGGAACATGTCCTCCTCTCCTCTACATCTGCTTGGGGGAATGGGAATCAAAGATGATGCTCTGAGTTTTTTGTTTTCTGCTTTGATACCTTTCAAGAGGTCTGTGTGCCACATCCTTGCTTTCTGATGGCACATTCCTACATGATCCACCTTCCTGAGGCATCGGAAAAACAAACCCAGGCATTGCACAGGGAGGGCTCAGACACTGCAGCATTTGTGTCTTAATCCTGCTTCCATCTCTGCTGCTTATCATTGCTAAAGCCTTACAGAGAGGAGATGTCTCTGACAGGTTTTTAAGAGGCACGTAGGCATGTATTGATAAGAACAGGCACCTTGCAGAGTTTTCTCAGGGAGGCATTAAGTACTGCACTATCTGATTCCCACAGATTTTATCGAGGTTTAAGTAATAACAGTCACTTCTGAAAATGCTGTTTGGTGCCTCTCTCTATCCCTATGAGCCTCTAATGCCTTTTAAACATTTGGCCATTGAGTTTCCAGACCTGACCTGCTGGGTAATCACACTGTAGCAAACCTCCTGATTGGGAGGCCATTTACTCTAATGGTGGCATGCAGTTTTCTGAACCAGACACTGCCAGCCCTGATCCCATTTACTTAGGCCACTGAACAGCCAAATCTGTCTTCTTCATGCTCCCACTCCAATCTGGCATCCTCTGAGCACCACTTAGCACTGCTGATGTTTTCACCTCAACAGCAACAGCTCTTCCTTCCACAGGACAATACAGACCCAGCTGCCAGCCAGCAGGGAAGAGTGGCTGCACAAAGTCATGCTGAAAACCACCTCCAGATCCTTCTGCACTAATTTCTGCTTCTTTGTGCCCATTAGCAGCACAGCAACATCACCTGTACTGTGGAAGGCTAAATATTGAACAAAACTCCCAGACTATACTCAGAGGCACAGTGATGCTGCATGAGATATCTCACTCCCAGCTCATGCTGTGCCATCTGCTTTTATCACCAGCTACTCTGGCATAGTAGGTGATTATGTACTTATGGGCTAGATAGTAATATAAAAGGACTTTTTGCATTCTTTTTTTCTAAAGACAACAGCCTCCTTATGACCACTGAAACACAACTTCCCCCAACACTTTAGCTAATATCTTATAAAAACTTATAACTCAGGACTTGATCTTGCCTTAGAAATTTTCATCCAGCCTGGTCTTGAACATCACCAGGGTTGGGGCAGCCACGGCCTCCCTGGGCAACCTGTGCCAGTGTCTCTCCACCCTCACAGAAAAAAGCTTTTTTCTCACGTCTAACCTAAACTTTCCCTCCTTCAGTTTGAACCCATTACCCCTTGTCCTATCATTGCAGTTCCTAACACAGAGTCCCTCTCCAGCTCGTTGTAGGCCCTTCAGAGATTGAAAAGTTGCTCTGAGGTCTCCACACAACCTTCTCTTCTCCAGGCTGAACAGCCCCAACTCCCTCAGCCTGTCCTCA
>NW_008679676.1:0-1891 GCF_000695815.1 Acanthisitta chloris | reverse complement strand
GCTTTCTGGGCTGAGCTCACACTGCAGCTCATGGGGAGCTTCTCATCCATTGTCAGCCATCTCTTCTCCCTCAGCCTTTCCTCATACAGTTTATAGCATATACTCCCAGGTAAATAATACACTGCTGAGATGTTGTTGCCTCTTGTGTGTAGCTCTGACGTGTATTTAAAAGCAACCAGCCTGGCAAAAGACTACTAAGAAGCCCAGAAACAGCAGGAAATGAAAGGCAATAACCACTCATTTGGGCTGAAACTTCATCTCAAATTCAATCCCTTTCTCTCTTCCCATCCACATCTCTCTGAAAGCATAAAAATTACTAGTTGGACTTCCAGCATAAATTATCTTTTTCTTTGCCTTGTTGATTTACTTCAGATTTTCACCAGTACTTTGAGGTCACATTTGTGGCTTAATTCAAAAAGGCACAGTGCCTGTAGGGATTAGTGAAGTGCCTTGCAAAAGCAAAGGACTCAGTCTTGGAGGAGAATAGGATTCATGAAGACAGTGATAAAACTAGGAACAGAATACAATGATATTGCAGGTTGCAGTTGCCTTCACTGAAAAGCAATTGTTGCTGCTATCAGAGGAATGTTCTTATCATCTAGAAAATCACCAGCCAGAAATCTCAGTTTTGACTTCAAAGAAAATCCAGCACTGTCTCACCACAGGGTACTTCTCATATTCATTAATTCACAGGAAAAATTCTTTTAATGTCTTGAATGCATATTTACAGCTTACTTTAAATTTCTCTTTAACATTGCTTTAAAATAAGAGAAAAAACCCATTTGACTCACGTAAGTTGACAGAACTATCCTCTGGAAATATCACAAAAAAAGAGGCTAATGGTCTTTAAGATTCCTGTGACTTGTTTGTCTAATTTGCTGACTCCATGAAACAATGACTGTCCAATCACTCTGGACCTTAATGTTCCTGGAAGTAATGTATTAGCTCTTAATGCATAGCAGTGCCACCAAGTATTGATGAAAAGTGTTACATGCAAGATCAAGTAGCCTCATCAAATGCTAATTATCAAAGTGGGTGCTGAAACTTATCAATTCTAGAGGAAGACTATTTTTTCCCCCCTAATGGCATGAGTCTAAAAGCCAAACAAATGTGCATGATAACAGCTGCAGCTGCATAAATAGCTGCATAAATACCCAGTTCCTTCCTGCAAAAACTGGAGCTAAATTTATATGATCTAGCATTTACTGAGGGGTTCTGACAACTTGGAAGTATCTGTGGCTGTGGGTGAAGGTGAGGCAGAATATTATGCCTGTTCTAGCACCACGTTGACCCTGATTATTTTGGGCTTGTAAGAAGCCAAAAGCTCTAGATCATGTCCTCTGTGAATAGCTCATAGAGCTATGCAAAGAGCTGGAGAAGTTAATTTATTTCCTGAGCTTCCATTTCCACTATCCTACAATTTAAGCAGAGCTGCAAGTTGGAAGGAAAAAAAAAAACCCAAACATTTTTTGGCATTTTCTTCATCTGACATTACCATCCATAAAAGCAGTGATTATTCTGGTTTGCAGCTTCTCAGTTCCCTCAAGTGAGGACTAATTAACCATCATGTGGATCAGCATCATGAGAATTATATTTTATTCAGCCTTGTTTCTCCCTCAGACTAACCCCTTCAGCACTGAGCACCAGTGTATAGATCTCCACCACCAGGTTTTAAATGGGCTTAAAGTAAATAGCTTCTTGCAATTCTGGGAGCAGAGAACATGAAAAATCAAATGCAGAGACACAGGAAGGCTTAAAGTGACAGCTTGGCCTGTAAAAGATGTTAATTTGATCCCACATTCATAGGTATCCTTTTGAGAACTGCACAACAAACTCATCAGGATCCTGTGCAATGTTTCAAAAAGGGGAAAATACACACTTTAGTGAGGAG
>NW_008679675.1:110015-110219 GCF_000695815.1 Acanthisitta chloris | reverse complement strand
GTGTGCGATGGGAGTGCACCCCCAGGTGTGTTTCTCAGCGGAGATGCGCGGGGCAGTGGGTGCGGGTGTGGGTGCGCACACGCCGCGGGAAGCTCTGCCCCGCTGTCCTCACCGAGTCTCCCCACCCTTGCCCGGGTGTCTGTGGAGAGGCAGAGGCGAAGAGCTCCCCTCCCTCAGTGGGGAGAGGGAGGCGAAGAGCTACAC
>NW_008679675.1:103295-109800 GCF_000695815.1 Acanthisitta chloris | reverse complement strand
AGGGTGTGCAGCAGGGTGGTCCCTGCAACAGGAGCTGGTCCCTCTCCATCAACACCCAAGTGGGTGTGAGGAGGAGAAGTAGTAAAGAGCAGTCTGGGGTGAGTTTGTGGAAAAACCAATGGTTGCACAGTCTGCGTTTCCAGTTAGTTTTATTTCTCTGTGGTATAGAGAAGAAGACAATGCAACAGCTTACTAAGGGATGCCTCCATCTCCAGACTGACACGTGGGATGGAGATCCTTCTCTTTTTAGACGTGGGGAGTGGAAATGTGGGGTGTAATTACCCAAGACCCCACAGATGGCCAGTGATGGAGCAGGGGTGAGGCCCAGCTTTGTCATTCTTCACAGTCGCAGTGCTGTGTCCTTCCCACAAAGCTTCCCACAACTTTAATTGCTAAGTTACAGGTCGTCATGTTAAAGCCAAGCTGTAATTGAGGATTCACATCATTCAAGAGGAGGAAAAGAATAACTTGTCCCTCTGAAGCACAGGTGGTGGCTGATAAAAGCTCGGCTCAACACACTACAACCCTTAAAGAATTTTGATAACAAAATTCTGGTTTTAAATGGGAGTTGATGAATCTCATCTCCTGATATTTGGGGAACATAAAATACTTTTTCCTCTGCTATCACCATGGTTTGCCCTCCCTACCACAACTGGTTAATATCTGGTTCTTTGTGCTCTGCATCACCCTGGATGCTTCCCCACCAGTTCAGCTGGTTCCCTTTGAAACAGCTTAAATTTAATGTAAATCAGAATCAAATCTGATGTGAAGACCAGTTCCTGTGAAGTAGTGGTTTTTACCTATCCTGCACTCCCAAAATAAGCAAACTACTGTTCTTTCTTCAGTTTTAGGTCCAGCCATATTCTCCTGCCACAGAACAGATCCAGCTTCACTTCCACAAAAGTATTTGCACACACATGTATCTCCAAGTAAAACAACCTACTGCTTCATGACAGATATTCTTACCATGTTTGTAGTCATCTTAAAGAAATGCTTCTGAAAAGGAGTTCTGTTCACTCATTAGCAAGAGATCAGAGCCGCATACTGTTCATTAAATGAAACTCAGTTGTTGCATTTTGTTTGATTATTTTAGTTTAATAAGGTAGAATATATTTGAAAATATATGGAAAATAAAACTATAGAAAATAAAAATTATAGAAAGTAATGGTTGTGGTCAGAAGGGATCATAAAGATCATCTAGTTCTAACTCTCCTGCTATGAACAAGGGACACCTGCTAGACCAGGTTGCTCAGAGCCCCATTCAACCTGGCCTTGAACACTTCCAGGGGTGAGGCATCCACAACCTCTCTGGGCAACCCACTACAGTGCCTCAGTATCCTTACAGTAAGTGCTATCTTCCTAATATCTAACCTAAACCTGCCCCCTTTAAGGCCATTACTTCTTGTTCTATCACTACATGTCCTTGCAAAAAGTCCCTCTCCAGCTTTCTTGTAGCCCCCTTTAGGTACTGGGAGGTGCTCTATGGTCTCCCCGGAGCCTTCTCTTCTCCAGGCAGAACAGCTCCAACTCTCTCAGTCTGTCCTCACAGGAGAGATGCTCCAGCCCTCTGATCATCTTTATGGCCTCCTCTGGACTCACTCTAACAGGTTCATGTCCTTCTTGTGCTAGGGACCCTCAGACCTGAACACAACACTCCAAGTGGGGTCTCACAAAAGCATGGTAGAGGGGGAGAATCACCTCCCTCGACCTGCTGGTTACACTTTTTTTGATGTAGCACAGGGCACATTTGGATTTCTGGACTGCAAGTGGACATTGCCAGCTCATGTCCAGCTTCTTGTCCACCAGCACCTCCAACCCTTCTCCACCACAGCTGCTCTCAAAACCAGCACCTCCAACCCTTCTCCACCACAGCTGAAACCATCCCATCCTCCACCCAGCCTGTATTTGTGCTTTTGACTGCCTCACTCCTGTGCAGGACCTTGTACTTGGTCATGCTGAGCTTCACAAAGTTCATGTAGCCCAGCCCTCAAGACTGTCAAGGACCCTCTGAATGGCATCCCTTTACTCCAGCAAGTTGACCACACCACACAGATAGGTGTCAATGGCAAACTTGTTGAGGGTGCACTCCTCCACCCAGCCTGTATTTGTGCTTTTGACTGCCTCACTCCTGTGCAGGACCTTGTACTTGGTCATGCTGAGCTTCACAAAGTTCATGTAGCCCAGCCCTCAAGACTGTCAAGGACCCTCTGAATGGCATCCCTTTACTCCAGCAAGTTGACCACACCACACAGATAGGTGTCAATGGCAAACTTGTTGAGGGTGCACTCAATCTCATCATCCACTTTGCTGTCAAAGATGTTAAAATCCACCTTACTAGTGATTCATATGTCCAAATTCTAGAAATATAACATTGTGCACAAAAGATTTAAATAACTGGAAAGAGCAGCCCGAAGTTGCAAATATAAGCTAAATCCCTTATTGCCTTGTCCTCTGAGTCTGTCAGTGGCATAAATGAAGGTCCAGTAGAAGAAAGGTGACTGAATTTTATTTTTTTTGTTAAAGCTATCAGTGTTTAACATTAGACATTGAGGGCTGATGCTGAATCACTGCACTGTAACATCCTCTAACCTCTTCAGAAGATAAGTCTTCCTATTAGCATATTAAAGAAGAGAGATTGTGTTATATCTCTTACTGCAGTGTCTCATTCTTAGAAATGAAGCTCACAAATCTGCATCTGGAAATAACAGAATAGTTTTGAGTCAACAAAGATGTAGGTTTCCCAGTTTTTCTTGTTCCTATCTAGATAAGATCCCAATAATTGTGCTGTATATTGTTACCTTGGGTTAAGATAAATGGCAAAATTGGAAAGCAATGATTTCTATCAGCTGCAGGAAAAATCTATGTCTCTTTAACCTACACTGCCACCTGCTTAAAAGTGTGAGGAATCTCAGGACTGTTTGCAGAGTTCCTAAAGCAAAGTCAGTGAATATGGCAGGTATCTTTCCAATGAGGTTGCTATTATGGATTTTGTGATGTGATATTAAATGCTTTTAAAGACATATAAATATTCATTACCCTTTTTGGTAGCTGAACATTCCTGTAAGTTTTCTAACTAGACAAAACCTACTTAAAAGTCTGCTTTCCAAGATTTAGTTGCTACTGGCTATTTTCTGTGCTTCATGACTATTTGAAATGCTAAATGACTATATCTCTAAGCTATATAAAAACCGTAGTAAGTTCTTCAAAACATCCTGCCCTTAACTGAAGTGAGGATTGTAAAAACATGGTGAGATATAATAATGAACATTTTTAAGTATCTGCTTCATCATTCTTTACACCTCCAAAAGCCTAGAGGCTTCAGTGACATATTAGTCAGCATGGTGGCTACATGGAGCTGCTAAACGAAACTTAATTATTAAAGGTTGAATATAGTATGCTACTGATGCTTATTTAGGTAACAGCAACAGTATTTCAAATAGCTCTCTTGAAGTTCTGAGGGCTCAAAGAAACCATTTTCTCTAATCAGTGGCTTCCAGGTCAAGCTCCCATCTATACTGGGGAGAAAGGGGGACACCACTTTTCATTTAATTAACACATGCATGAAAAAGTTCTTGCTTTCAGTCATTCTTGCAACACATTCTCTCCTCAACCTCCTCCCATAAAAATAAAAAAAAAAAGTGGTTGATAGTTGTTTTGAGTAGAGTAGGTCTCCAAGTTGTCATTCATTCACAATTAAATAGTGTTTATAAAATGCACAGCTGATGCTGAGGAATGATTCACAGCTCTGCAGACCAGGAGGAACCATTGGAAGCACTACATCTGGATGTACACAGCCCTTCCTGGTGTCCCCTTCCTGTGCCAGAGTCAGAGCTACAAGGTGTAGAGTCACAGATGTGCAGCAGTTTGTGGATGAGCTGTGTATGTTGAATTGCATAGATGTGATTCTTTCCACTGTCACTCATTTGTTATCTCCCACAGCACATTTCTGACAGCAGAAGTGTGGCAAATGAATGGGAGTCAAAGACTCCCACCCAGAATGGGATGGGGAGACTTGTAGTAAAATGATGCAGGGATGTGAAGGAAGTTAAGATGGAAATCCTACTTTTCAGATGAAAAGGATAAATTACATATCCCTGTGGTTCCCCAGGCGTATACAAAAGCTTAATAATCATACCAAATATGGCATATTATTTCAAATATGAGCTAATTCAGACCAATTTCTCTATTCTAACTGAATTTCTTGAGCACTAACTACTGGGCAGAAAATAGGACAGAATCACCCTGTTTCCATGTAAATGGTTTTATAACAGTTAGTTGATGGCATATGATTTATGTTTGTTTGCACTGTTTATGCATTTCTGAAAACCTAAGAAATGGAAGAAATAAGGTCGAACTACTTTCTCAAATTATGATAAATAAGTGATCCACAAGCATGCTTCTGAGGAAACAAAATCCATCACTTCAAATATGCAATTAGTGTCTATAAGAAGAGAAAATTCAATATAACTTTCAAAATGGTATGCCAAATTATCATAATTGTTGGATGTTGGTTAACAATGCCAAGTATATTTCAATGTAGTGCCAAATATAAATAAATAAAGAATACAGTCTATGTAAAATGTCCAATTACAGTGAAGGTAAAAAAGCCTAAACAAAAACCTGAAGGCTATCTAACGTGACTGCATGATTAGCTAAGGATAAGAAACCAACTGACCTGGTTTTTGAACTGTACCATAATGAATCATAGAGTCCTAGAATTTCAGGGTTGGAATGGTCCTTACAGATCATCTAGTCCCAGCCCTCCCTGCCATGGGCAGGGACACCTCCCCACTAGATCATACTAGATGAACTGTGTAAAGGATCAAACAATCTAAACAAATCCTGTTTCTCTCTAATTTTGAGAACCCTGTGAATGACACTGATAGCCTTAGTTATATTGGGACAGGGCAATAGCTAGTTTTCCAACCCAGTATCTCCAGTATGAAAGCAAATGATGCATTTAAAACATTTTTATATCTGACATTAACAGATATAACAAAGCGTTTGTCTCTACAGCTTCATTTTGTAATATGCAAAATATTTTCACATCCTGATTTGAACTAAGTTATGTTTATGTTTACCGTATATGAATCTGTACTCAAGAAATTTATTGCAAATATATGCCCACATCCACCTCCTTTACGTCCTTGATCTGAGCTAACCACAGCTAAAATTGACAAGGGTTTCATAGGAGTTTAGCAGGCTATTTCTCAGAATTTGGTAACCAAACTTGATGTCTGACCAGCATTCATTCATCTTTGGCATTTCAGTTTTTTTAAGTGATGACAGAAACAGCAGCAGGAAAGAACTATACAAGAGTTTTATCTAATGTATGTCTGATAGGATGACTATCAAAGAGCTTGTTATGTTAGGAAGATTGATTACGTGAACTCTTGCTTCTGATATATATATATATATTTGTATGTATGTATAAATGCACGAAAATTCCATTGCAATTCTTGCTTTCAGTTGCAGTAATTATTTTGTGCCAGCTGTTATATATTAACCTGATGGACAAAATATCTTGCTTCAATGTGGATTAGAAACTTCAGCAGACAGCAGAATTGTATAGTAACAATGACTAACGCTGTGCATCGTAATCAGTTTAATCATGTCTTCTCTTAATGCTTGTAAGCTGAATTTGCTTCTGTTCTCATAGTATTATTTTGTAAATTTTGGTCTTTGATATTTAATCAAGTATGCATTCTTCCTGGCTTGGAACAAAACAATTTTTTTACCCCATTTAATGCTTATCAAGCTTATTCAAAGTAACATTTTTTAATAGACTTTACAATATGGTATCTGATCTAGCCACAAGGATGCTGAGATCTCAAGTGGTGTAATCATGTATTCAGACTGAAGAAAAGCTGTAAAGCTTAATTTATTTATAAATAGATTACAAGAGTTTCTTTAAACTGATATTTTAATTTTATATGCCTGGTGAAGAGTGTGATGAAAAATAATCATGGTACAAAACACAGATGTTTTAGATAATTATGTGTGTCCTGTTTGTGCTGGTTCTACCTTACCAGAATTAGCCATCCTCTAGCAAATCCAATATGCAGATGCAAAATCTTTTTCTGTATTGCTAACAAATGTTAAAACCCCACAGAACAGAAAGGGGAAAATACTTTATCCCAGGTGATATTTGGGACACTTACCAGTGACATAAGGGCTACTATAGCATGGAGTATGCAATAAGGTATAAACATCACAAAACAAATACTCATGTGTGGTCTGAAATCTTCATTTTGTGGTTTTCCATATCACAGAAGTTCCTCATTTCTATTTCTTTCCCTTGCTTTTACTAGAGAGGAGTATCAAGAGCAAACATGTGTGAATGTGTGGGTGCATAAACGCTTTGCCCCCCTGTTTTTCACAGTTCTAGCTCCTGGGAGGGAAAATGCATTTTCTACCTCAGCTAACAACATCTTCAGTTTCTGTGGTGCAGCGCAGAGAGGGAGGGATCCCAGGTTCTGCATTCCAGTGACTCACTGCTAGCTCT
>NW_008679675.1:97521-103254 GCF_000695815.1 Acanthisitta chloris | reverse complement strand
TGATAAGGAGTCTATTATGCTTCAGAAGCAGAGAAAAGACCCAACAATGTATTGACTCCAGCCTCACAGGTTCATGTTATTGGTATGCACATTCATAATCAGTTTTCTCTATGAATAGAGATCTCTTCAAGGTATTCTCTAAGTCATTATCAATATTAGAGCTGTGATTGTTTCTTAACTTTAGAACATGTGTTTTTCTATGTCAGTAAAGCATGCTGTGGCAGGGTCAGGTTCTTGTGACCTAAAGGAATTAAAATTCTCCTGAGTTGTCCCTGTCACCTGTAAGGCTGTCTGAGATCCAAAGAGGACTGCTGTTGAAGAAAGGGATGATTTATTTGTAAATGTATTGAGCAACATTAGCATACTATGTGATTTTATATAAAAGACTTTATTGGATTCTTCCTAGCACACACTGAATAATAGATAGCACTAGAAAAATTGCATAAACCAGTATTTAAAGCATGGTGAAGAAAATTGTATTATTCAAGAAGTGGTATACGATCATATAATTAAATGCTATAACATAATGCATTATTCATCATGGGGTAAAATGAAGATTGCCCATACATTTCCTGGAATGTTTAACCGTGCAGATCTGTATCCTCTCACCTTGCTTTTTATTTGAAATTTTATTAATTCAATGGTTTAAATGATCTTCTCATATCTGGTGGTATTCACTGACAAAACCAGTACTGAGTGACAGAGAGCTAATATGAAGAAAAATTTATTACAAAACATATCTTTTACCTAAACTCTTTTCTCTTTGGAAAGTAATTAAGCAACAAGTTTCTATTACACATTTTGCTTGTATTAATACTACTGCCCCAACAGGAATTTGACTAATGCTTATTAACCAACGGCATTGAACAGTGGCCTATAGAACTGCTGTAATAAGATTTTATGAAGAGTTGCCAATTTAAAATTTCATTCCCTCCCAGTTCATGTACATAATTACTATTGACACCGATGTGAGTTGCAGATTCATTACACAATACACACTGAGAAGAGAAAAAGGCTCCTACGGAGAATGTGGATCTGTTCGTATCTATCTCTCGATTGTTTACACTCTAGGGAATAAGTAAAGGTCATTCTCCCAGGCTTTTCTCCTTTCCTGCCAAAGTATGAGCCAAATTAAAGTCAATTGGAGTTTCGTTGGAGCTTTCAGACATTATAAGTATTCAGCTTGTTAAACAGGTTTGCTTTAAAGCTGTTATAAACAAAACAAAAAACCACGAAACACAAAAAAAAAAGCTGTTATAAACAAAACAAAAAACCATGAAACACAAAAAACCCAAGGAAAAGCAGTCTGCTTTGTAAAGCAGTAAAAGCTTCAGTAAAGGCTGCTTACACCAAAGTTTCAGTCATCTCCACAGTTATATTTAATAGTTAGGTAGTTACTGCCTCTTCTAAAGTCATCTGAGTGATGGTGCACCTTAACAATAATTCCCAGCATCTGCTGTTCATAAAGGAATATATCATTTTGAAAATTGGAGTGATGAGCTTTTGCTGCTTTAATAATTGTTAGTATACACCAGAAGACAAAAAGAAAGAAAGAACTGAAAGTCTTCCTAACAACATAATCATAAAATACGAAGATTGTCTTGCAGCTATAGATCTCTGTATTTTTAAAAAAAGACAAGAACAGTACTGATTTTTTGAAAGAAAGATATTAGCCCCCTACTACTTATAGATATGGTGTTGTGGAATTAATCCTGTTAGCAAGCTAAAGGTTGACACCAATACAGAAAGACAGCTTTCATGTTTGTTTAAGCAAATAGAGACGCAGGAGTATGCAGCACCCAAAGCATAGGTACAGAGCCTTAGTGATACACTCAGACTGTTTCCATGATCCAATTAGAGACACAGGGGCCCTGGACTCCCAGCATCTTCAATTTTTGTCCGTGTCTCTTAGATTTGAGCTCTTCCAAGCTAAATCATGCAATCTTCTGTCTAATGTTGAGTGACTCAGTCATATGAATTGTACAGTAATTTAAAACCACAGGAAAATATTTTTAGAATAAATCCAACCAATCCCTACAAATTACAGTTTTGGGAATGACACTGAGAAGAAGATACAATTGAAAAAACTACCTAGCCTGGATCATATTATTTAGTTTCTTTTAAGGAAAATCCTCCCCGTAGCATGAATGGAAGTTCTAGTACAGTGCAGAAAATCCGCCAAATTTGATCTAGCAAAAAATTATGCAGAAAAGCTTTGAAGCCTGTGAAGCTTTCACTGAGGTTCAGAAAACAGCAAGTTATCACCCAGGAAAAGGTGGCAACTATCTTACATCCTCTAACCTCTGCTGGTGCAAGCCAAGGCAGATCTTGCACCTTGCTGTTTCAACAATTTATCAGCACTTCTGACTTTTAACTTTGCTCTGTGGGATGCCAAACAAAATTATTTAGGAGCAAGGTCAAGAAAAAATATTATTTATAGATATATTTATACTATAAATGCAGGGGAGATGCCACCATCATAGTAAATGTGTAGCTATTACATAGCATCTCCTTAAAGAGATCTTGAAAGAGTTGACAATGAATGTGTCAATTTTCCCAGTATTTAAGTCCAGAATGGCAATTCACTTGCATGTGAAACCTTTGGTCACTTGAAGGAAGCCTTCTAGGAAACTTTCAGATAACTTAAGTTAGCATCAGCTTGTCTTATGTTCTCCTACCAATGCCATTGCAAACTGAATTTCAGGTGCATTGTGTCTGTGAGCAGCTTCACCTCCCACCCCGTGGGCTCTTGGTTGCTGTTTTTTCCCTCCTGCCTCCCCAGTTGCATTTCAGTACTCTCCCCAGTAACAACCACTGACTCACTCTGCCTGTGCATATATCTCAGTGTCAGATATCATGTAGTCTTACTTTTACTTTGAATCTGAAGTGGTTTAGTGACTGGATGCTTAATATTGCAGGAAAGATTGATTACTAGAGCTGATTATATGAAAGCACTGAAACAGCTAATAATCAACAGGCCAAAAGGGAGAGTGAAAAAAAATCCCCAGAACTCTGCATCAGATTTTGGATCAAACAGCTTGAAATAATCAGTATTTCTCTGTACAAAGAAAATAAGCCTCCATAACATAACTGTAAGTGCTAAGCATTTTCTTATTTGATGCTAAGCCCTGGAAGTTATCTTATCCACATTGCTGGTATAGGTGTTTGAGAATTCCAACACTGTGACACATCTGTTCAGGCTGAACTTTTATTTT
Source organism: Acanthisitta chloris (assembly GCF_000695815.1). NCBI lineage: Eukaryota > Metazoa > Chordata > Aves > Passeriformes > Acanthisittidae > Acanthisitta > Acanthisitta chloris. The sequence goes on along the minus strand of NW_008679675.1, from coordinate 100,039 downwards.
GCCTTTTATACTCACAGGAGACAGAAAGAGCTTTGTGATCTATGTCTCTTTGTATCAATGGCTCTACAACTATAGTCCACAGTCCACTGGTGTCGGTGAAATGGTAAAAAAAAAATGCAGTAAAATTTTGAGGCAAAGATTGTCCAGTGGGCCATGAAAAGTTGAGAAAGTTGACAGTAATTTAGTCAAGGACTCTGAGGATCACTGTTATAGACAACTCATGAGATGAATGGGAAGCTTAGCTTTTGCCTCACAGTTCAGTAGAAAGTGCACAACACCAGCACTCCTGTCATTTGATGGCTTTTCTACGCTCCTTAACACAAGTTTTTTTCATCTGTATACCTTAAAACCAGTACATACCTAAACCTAATATTGCATAATGTCTCATTTAGCTGAATAGTCACATTATGTCCTTCAGTTCTTTAAATGAACAATAGCTCTGCATCTTTTAGACCAGGATTCATTAGATGAGCCCCATTCTTGTGGATTAGCCTCACAGTTCTCCCTTAGTGTATGTTTTCCTCATGCGGAAAAACATTAATTGACTAGCAATGGACTTGAAGGTCAATATTTCACTGCTTTTTTACCATAGTTTGGGATAGAAAGAGCTAAAAAAGAGTTCTATAAAGCACCATTATTTTATGTAATCTGAAATTATCTGTCCTGTGCATAGCACTCCTGAGGCATTCCTAGAAGCATTCATTTAAGTGATAGTATTTTGTTGTTAGGGAAGGCAGAAATTCAAGACTTCCTCATTATTTCTAGATATCCCTCAGAATATGACTGTTAACAATTGTATTTGATTGCAGAGAACACTGAATAAAGATTACAGGGTTAAAAGTACTGTAGCTAATAAGGAAGTCCAATCAGACACAGGAACTGTGCTTTTATTTTCCCTCCTTTGCAACAAGCAGGAAATTTAATGCAGCCTGCTGTCCCTTCTGATAACAGATGACACAACAACACACAGTATTTGCAATAATTACCTGAAAATACATGCTAAGATGTTATTACTTGCCTATAAGGATTCATTGCTTCTTTTCAGAAGAGGTCATATTTTTCTTTAGCACAAAAAGGCATATAGGAAAGTCCATGTTCACATTTTCCTGTGAAATAAACCCCTTCTGAGTAGCACAGCGTTTCAGACAGTGTTCTCCTTTAATTTCTGCTTGCGGCCATAGAGAGCTGTATCTCACCAAAAGACATAATAATAGCATTGTGATGACTGAAAAATGTTTGAGAACATCCAGACTGAGGATCATGCTTTAGAGTGCTTACAGCTGAAGTTGAGTCAGTGATATTATGCTGGTTTTAAAATGACAAAATTGTATTGTGATCTACAAAAAGGAGGCCTGTTTCTAAAACAATTCAAATCATCTCCATTCTGCTCAGCACTGGGAAGGGCTGGCTTGTAGAAGTAGTCTGGGTTGGGGCACTGTTTTCCTGAGATCCATGGACTCATTAGAGAAGGTTCAATGGAAACAACAAGAATGCTCAGATGTCTCCATGTCCTCTAAGCTGAAGAAATCTAGGTTGCTTAATCTAGGGAAAAGGAGCCCAAGGTGATGTACAGCTGGATTCAGCTAGAGGAAAGGTAGCTGCAAAACAAATGATTAATGAACCCTTCTTTGTCAGCACTGAGTTTAGGCCAAAATATAATCATCTTTAATCATATCACGGTAGATTTGATGCCAGCAAAAAGTTCATAATAGGAAGAACCCTTGGATGCTGGAACAGATTTCTGGGAGGCTGTAAAAATAAATTTCCAGGCACAGAGAACATTCCCAATAGTTCAGTCGTGAGAAACAGGAATATCTGAGAACGAGAGACATTGAAGTGGAAGAGGAGGGACTAAATGGCCTCCTGAAGTCTTGTGCAGTGCAGTTTTCTATGCTTTTTGTGTTATAAAAATGCACCTACAGAATCAAAGAGCAATTTACTTTGTAAGAGATCTTTGAAGGTCATCTGGTCCTATTTACCTGCTCAAACAGTGCCATTTATTATTGCAACTGCCCTATTTGATCAGGCCCCTTGGGGCCCTATTTTTTTGCTATTGCTTGAAGAGGAAAGTACACATCATGGTTTGCATGGTCTTTAATTAATATTCCATCTCCACCAGCTTTCATCCTGAATTCTTAATAACTCAGAATTTTGTGTATCCTTGTGTACTGCCATTAAAGCTATAAAGAGGTAACACAGGTTTCATTTTAGCTGCTTAACCTTTCTTCACAAATGCAAAATTGTAACTATTAGTTTCACCAAACGAAATGGTTAACTAGACCAGGAACTTAAGAGCACAATTATATGCACTGTTGCCATCCAGCAAACAAAATGTTTCCTCAGAGCCTTCCCATGCCTTTTCAATAATCTCTGTAATGCAAATGTTAACAAGACCATAGAAAGTAAATGTTCAGCTATGAGAGTTTTCAGCTTTTCAACAAGAGCATGAAGTGTATAAGAATTGTTTCTAGCTTTCTGTGTTAAAGATTAGTTGGGTTAGGAATTGAAACTTCGCATC
>NW_008679675.1:95440-97491 GCF_000695815.1 Acanthisitta chloris | reverse complement strand
AAAGCAAAAGTCATTCACCATTGCCTTCATTGCAATTTTGAGGTACTTAGCACTTTTGGAACTCAGTTTAAGTCCAGTTAGTCCAGCAACATGTTTGTCCTAGACAGTGCCCAGACTATAGCCTCCATTCTTAAAAAAAGATCTGGAGGTAAACTCTGCTACAGAATGTCTTGAAGTCTTGTCTTCACCATTAGATTTGGGTATAGGCAAGATAAATGTTCATTAAGAATGATGAAAGTTGAAAACTTTGTCCCTGTTCTTTGGGCAAGGGATTGTACTTCCTGCCCTCCAAATCTTTGATGATATTCCCAAAGCATACAAATTTATGTAGTCTGATATTTGCATCCTTCCTCTCATAGAAATAAATTAAAAATAAATTGATAAATATGAGGTTATTATATAATTTTCAGCTTCCTAATTTGATGTGTATCTTTGGGTTAGCTCTTCAAAGTATTCTACCATTAATATTGTACCTTTTGCAGAATTATAATATACTCCCAAAGAGACAGAATCAATTTGATTATACTTACTTTGAATTTACAGAACACTGAATTTAGGAAGAACAGTTTTGGTATTTTTAAGGAACTGGAGGTGTGCCAACACTACTGCTACTAAGAAATTTTTTTTCCTAATTACAATGTTGAACATGGTTAATTTCATACCAGTCATGAGATTTTACAATAGGTTGTAATATACTGTGAACCTACACTTCCACATTATATCAGAAATGATAATTGAATTGTACCATCTTACAATAATGGTCCAATTAACCTATCATACTCTGTTCCTGTAGATCCTACTTTGATGCAGTAGCTTTGTCTAGTTTTTTTAAAAAAAAAGTAATGTCACCCTAAGAAAGAGGTAATTCCCCACTTCCAATGCAGAGAGAGCATTACATTCTAAATGAAATTATTGTTTTTCTCCTGTGGTCTGGGTTGTCCAACTAGTACCATGGGGTATTCTGGAATATCACCAATAAAGGTCTATCTGTGATGAAGATGAAGTAATTAAACAGAAAATTCTTATCAGCAGCCTTCCCCTATTAATCTAAGGCTGTGGAGTGTCTTTTCCAGTGGATAAACATATATTGAGAGAAGCAGAACAATTCAGTTCATAAGGAAAAATGGATTTGTATTTATATGTCATTTCACACTGGGGAAGTCATGACAGACAAATATCTGTATAGTGTGGCACAAGAGTACTGGGGAAAAGATGTAGTGACCTTAGTGTCCTTTCTGTGAATTCACCTCCTCAGTTCAGTTTGAGGCTAAAGTTAAATCTATGCTGCTTGACTTGTACTATTACAACTATTATAAGTGTTATATTATAATCCACTCGTATGTCTATGATTGGGATGGGTTCAACGAAAGGCTTCAAAGGCATTGACTCTTTTTCCAAAAAAGAGCTGCTGGAAGGATCTAATCCTCCTGCTGGTGGGAGGCTGCAGATGTCATTTATTTAATGTGCCAAACCTTAGTGGAACTGTAGGAACTGAAACTTAGTTTCGGTTTTCTATTGCTACAGAAAGAGTGAGAAATCATTTGTGGAAGTTGAGGACTTCTACTAAGGTAAAATAATGAAAAATAAAACTGGCATGTGCTGGAACTATTTTGGGGAAGAGTTAACATAGAAGAAAAAAACATTTAAGAAAATATTTAGGAGGAAATACTGAAGAATTAAGGGTCACTCAGAACTAAATTAATTAAGCCAATGTACTAGAAATATCATAACACAAAAAGGATAGCATTTATGCTTTACAAATGCATATTGACTTGAAATGTGGAAAAAAAAAGTTTTCTGCATAATAGAAACTATGAAGTTGCTTTTCTCATTACTGTCACTAAGCAATATCTAAACTCAAGTTCAAAAAGTATAACTGGCAGATTTCCATTTATGCAAGTTTCTTGTTTCCTTCACATTTCTGTTTCTGGTATCAGCAAAAAGAAGTGTTAATTAACCTTAGCAGCAAAGCAATATAAGACCATGCTCTGAATTCAGAATGTCTTCTGACAGGAGACTGCAATCTGCAGCAAATTTTAAGTAGCGCTGGC
>NW_008679675.1:81361-95414 GCF_000695815.1 Acanthisitta chloris | reverse complement strand
GAAGATCTTCATATTGTCTTCTTGAACTGAAAAGATCAACAACTCAGTCAGTCAGAAATAATTGTATGTATTACTCTTTACAATTACTTTTAATGAGACTGTGATAATAGGTGCACACTGCACCCATGCAGTACTTGTGAGTCAGAGAGGTGAAACAGGGTTTGTTTGGTTCTTTGAAAGAGGTGAATCAAGGAAAGATGTTTCACTGAAAAAATTGTAGGTGTGTTTCAGAAAGAAATGCACAGAAAAATTATGTTCTCTATGTTGTCTGGAAACTGGCAGAACACACTTCTGAAACAGGCCAGAATTATTCAGACTATTGTATTGAGCTTGGATAACAACAGCAATGTTGTGCTTGGGCTGGCCAAGTAAAACCTGAAGCACTGCCTATCCATCAAGGAGAAATTTCAATTCCAAGGAAAATCCTTGGTAAGGTAGATGAAAACTGACAGACATGTATGGTTTGGGTTTTGGGGTTTTTTTTAGGAGAAAAGATTTTTCTTGATCCCCTCATAGTTATTAAAGTTGGGGTTTTTTTCATAGCTTATTAGATTTGTATGTGTTTCTCATAAGCAGTTGATGTTTGCTTATTTATCACCTGCTCTTACAAAGTTCATATCAATGAGAAAATAGAAAAATGGCATTTCTAGATTGATGGTTCTTTCAATACGTAGAGTCAGGAATGAGTGGGGCATGTGAGGAGTTTTTATTGTTTGTTTGTCTGGAGTAAATAAGTGTGTAATTATAAGTCCATTAATTTATCAAATTAAATGCACAATAATTAAAATTTAACAGGAAGCTAGAAAAGATGATAAACACCACAGGCCTCCTTAGTTTTCTAATAATGAAAGTTTCACATACACAAACAAAACTTCATTAAAAACTACATGCACAAAAAGGGCATAATTATGGATGGCACACTTCTCCATGAATTAAATAAAAACATCATCATTCATTTCCATGGACATTTTTTTCTTGTGGTATTGTCTTCTGTATTCTGCTGAGGTCTTCTTGCTTAAAGAGTCTACTGCTTGCTGTCCAAATAATCTCATGATTTTTTTCAGTAGATAACAAGAATGCTTTTTTGTGCCAGTAATGGAAAGAATTTAATTTCTGAAGCTGCAAATTATTAGTCTCAGTTCTACAGAGATGTGCTACTCCAAGAATGTAAAAAAGAAATCCCATTTATTGACCAGTGATGTGCTTTGTTCTCTCAAGGGTTTTCCCCACTTACTGTCAGAATCAAGTTCTTCCACCTTGTACCACTCTGTAAGGAACAGATCCCATTCCTATGGGAAGGATGTTCAGTGCAAACACAGTCTGCAAAACATCAGTGCACTGAATTTAATATTTCTACTAAGAAAAAGGTCCAAAACCCCTTTTACAGTTTGACTACTGCCAAAAGAAAATTCTGCTTTTCATTTTCAAGACCCATCTCTAGGTCCATATTAAAGGTATGAAGAGAAATCCTTTGCCATACATTAACAGGAAATAATTACCTTCTGGCATTCATATGACCGTCCTGATATCCTACATTTCAGAAACTATTTGCTCACATGTTTTGCAAGAGCAAGAAAGCATGAAATGACTTGTCCCTAGCATCATAGCAATGGCAGGAGAATCCACAGCTTGTGCTGGATCTATCATTTGCATTTCTAATAGCTGAATTCCAACACCATCAACTATTCCCCTGAAATTATTTGCAATTGCCTGCAAACACTTGTGGGTTTTTTTCTCTCTTAACACAAAGGTGGGCATTCTGCTTAATATCATTCCAAGTTGCAAGTAGTGCTCTGTTTCTGCAGTCACTAGGATGCCATTCAAATAATTCTGTGTAGCAGTGCTGCACTCCTGCATCCCAGGGCAGGAAGTAGTGCTCTGTTTCTGCAGTCACTAAGGATGCCATCCAAATAATTCTGTGTAGCAGTGTTGCACTCCTGCATCCCAGGGCAGCAAGTTACACTAGAATAATCCTTTCAGTAACTGATGGCAAGGCAGGGTGACCAGCCAGCACCACCTCCTGGTAAACAGGGAGCCCCTGTCCTCCTGTGATGCACTCTGTGAAGGAGGCATTGATCCATGTCTGAAGAAAGATTAATTGCTACTTTATAATCCTCATAAATTCATGCATTGCCATCTGTTTTCACTGCAGCACACATATAGCAGGGAAGATTATCCCTTCATTTTCTATCTATTTCCCTGAACTTCTGTTTCCGAGAGACTCTTCCCATGGAAGCTTTGGGGGGATTTTATATGGATTGTGGAACTGCTCTGCTTTTGGACTTGACTTTTAGATCTGGCTTTTGGACTTAGCATTTTTACCAGAGCCTGATTCTAAGGTGAGCATAGATATTTGCTCAATGAGCAGATCCCAACTGAGTGCACTGACCAGCCCCCGACCTCTCTCAGTTTCTGAGACCAGTTTGTGCAGCAGACTCCCATAAGACTCCAGTCCCCTACCCACTCTTACTGCCTTCTGTGTCTGCTGTCAGTCCCCAGCAGCTGACAGACTGGCATAGAAGAGTATCTGAAGGCTCCAGTCAAACACAGCTGCCAATGCACACTCAGCTTCACACAGGTATAGAGCTCTGTTGAGCCACATGGGGTTGAACTGACCACAGTGGCAGCACAGATCTGCCAAAGCACACTGAAGATGCATACTTTTATACCATATTTTAGGCATAAAAATGCAAGAACACTGCATTTTCTGTCCTACTGTATTACTACTAGCTGAACTGGGGTGACCAATTTTTGAAATGAAGAGCATGGATAACACATTTCTTTAGAGAACTGAAAAACAGCGGTCGCATCAAAGAATTGAGTATCACAAGTACTGAGATCTTAAATTAAAAAACCCAGATGGTGTGGCAAACTCCTTGGCAGTTATGCCTTTGCTCTGGCTATCTGAGAAACTTATGAAATGGCACATGTTTAATGTGTGTTCTATTTTACAAACCACAGTTCTAATGGGCTTTTTTTAGAGTTCTAACAGACTGTGCTATTCCTTTTAGCTACAGCAGTAAATAAGGAGGTTTTGTTTTGCTATACCTAGAGGTCTCCTGAGCTTTATTAATGAAAAATATCTCTAGCATTGAAATAAAAGCAGCAAACCTTCAGAGTGCCTCATCATATCCAGGTATTTTGTTTTCATTTTAGCTGATCTCGAAATAAAAGCAGCAAACCTTCAGAGTGTCTCATCATATCCAGGTATTTTGTTTTCGTTTTAGCTGATCCTACCCTACAGAGGTGACATTTACTTACAATTAGCTTTAAAAAAACAGAAGTAAACCCCAACATCCTTTATGTCTTCAACTTCTGTGTACCTCAAGTAAGTACACATATACAATCCATGCAATTTTACCCAGTAAAATGCAAACATACAAATATACAAATGCTAGAAAATGCATTGACTACTTAATACAAAATAAAATTAGAAGTAATGCAAAATTAGGCAAGATATCTTGGTGTGCTGGTTTTGTCTGAGGCAAGTTCAAATAAAATGTAATGCAAAATTAGGCAAGATATCTTGATGTGCTGGTTTTGTCTGAGGCAAATTAATTTTCTTCACAGTGACTAGTATGGGGCTATGTTTTGGATTTGTGCTGAACACAGGGTTGATAACATGGAGATGATACTTCTACTGTATACAGGAGAAAATAGCCCGCTATACATTTCATTTGTTGCCAGTAAATAAAACACCACTAATGCAAAATTAGGCAAGATATCTTGATGTGCTGGTTTTGTCTGAGGCAAATTAATTTTCTTCACAGTGACTAGTATGGGGCTATGTTTTGGATTTGTGCTGAACACAGGGTTGATAACATGGAGATGATACTTCTACTGTATACAGGAGAAAATAGCCCGCTATACATTTCATTTGTTGCCAGTAAATAAAACACCACTGTCTCCATGCCATACAGATAGGTTTTCTGGCTTACTCTTCTCTGAACTAGCTACTTGTCTATTAAGCAATACAAACAGTGCACATCTACACAAGACCATCTTCAGCAGAGTCACAGGACAGCTTGCATCCCTATACCTAAGCCTTCCACCCCACAAAAACAAAACAGTCTTATCCATATCATCCATTACGAATGGTCCATGGTCTATGTTGTTTCCTAAAACACCTTTGGCCTTGCATGAAGAGTGTCTGTTGAACACTAAAACTGTACCAGAGAACAAGTTAATTCAACCACCTTGTCTCTCTCCAAGACCATGCAAGAACAGATAACCAGACCAAATGATTCATCCTTCCATCTCTTCAGATTAACTGGGTAAGTGACTCTTCACCAGATAACACAGCAAGTGTTGATGCCATTTAGCAAAGGTGATGAAAGCTGGGGGGATGAATGTAAGAATTTCAGGGAGAAATAGAAAATGTTCTGCCTGTAATAATCTACTGGAAAAAGAAATGGCATCAAAAAACTCTTTCTCATGCCTCTGCATGCTGTCATAAACCAATGCACAATGAAATGTATTCAGAGCTTTTAAATGATTTTAAGCTTTATTGCATATTGCCCTAAAGATATCTCAGTATGACATGGCATAAGTTTGTTGCCCATGACATTTATTTTAATTCCTACAATGTGACAGCTTGCCATTGTGTCTGCAGTGCAATTCAAGAATGGAACAAAGTGCAAATAAATGTTAATGTGCCATACGCAAACAACAATTAAATTTGCTGTTGGCAGCATAATTGGAAGCATTATTCAGGAAACTTCCAGTCATGGCCCTTATTAAAAATGCCATTCTGCAGTGAAGTATTTGAATGTATATGAACAGAAAGAAATCTGCAGGTTTTTTAAAAGTAATGTTCATTGGGATATGCTTAAATTGTTTAACTTATTGCTACTGACCCCAGCATACACCTTCTAATCCTGACAAAACCCACCTTTATTAATGAAATATTGAATGATATACTTTATGCAGTGAACAAGATAGACTTCATCCATTAGAATACTAAATGAAATATTGAATGATATACTTTATGTGGTGAACAAGACAGACTTCATCCATTAAAATACTGAAAGAACCATAATGCTAATTTTGCTTTTAATTTCAGAATTTTGCATCAAAGTTGAGAAAATTTAGCTCAAAAAATGTAAGTTTAAGCACTCAAAAAGAGTTTAGCCACAATCCATGTAATCACTTCATGTTAAAAGGACTTTTTGTCCAGAAAGTGTCTCCTAAACCAACACCCTGGTTGATGGCTGACTAGTTAATGTCTGATTTCTGATGAGAGACCATTCCAAGAAAAACCTTGTTGCAGCTGCAAAATACGTCTCATAATAGAAGAAAGACCTGATGTGCTAGTATAGCCAGCAGAACATATGCTCTTTAGTGTCAGCACTACACATTTACGTGTGTGTGTATATGTGTCCTATGAGCTTGTGTATAGGGGTGTGTGTGTGTTTGCCCAGAAAACTCTTTCATCTAAGGGTTTTCAATTAGCAGTAGCAGGACATAATTATCTCTCTTTAGTCAGTTTCTTCTAATGTTGTTTGTTCTACCTAAAAGCAAATGCAGCTTAAATCCATAAATATACATCACAAGTGTCTGCATAATGTTTATTCCTAACTGGCTATGTGCATGCGTTTTGTAATTATCAGTGTTGTGACATTATAAATTAAAATTGGTCAAGTTTTCTATAGTCCAGGTGGATTTTTTTTCTTTGTACTATGGTGAAACTCTAATTACAGTTCCACATTTTTACAGAATGACAGAATATTTGGGGTTTCAAGAGACCTCTGGAGATCATCTAGTCCAACCCCCAATTTCACTAGTGTCATTTCTGTTTCAGGAAAGAGATGGTAAGCCAGTGTACAGTAATATCAATCCAGGTAAAAGCACAAAATCTTAACAAAGATACAATCATTGTTTTTGAAGTGCTGTGGAGGTATAGAATTGAGAACAGCAAGGGGGTTCAGACCCTGATTCCAACACTTAAGAGAAGGTGAAGCTGAGAAGCTGCATAGGCAGCTAACACTGCCAGCTTCTAGCAGGCAATGACCCCAGGTCAACTCCATCAGGCTGGAAAAAGTCTCAAAAAAAATAAACCTTCAAGTAATTGGTAGCTAAATTCTTCCATTCCTTGGATAAAACAAAAATTATAAAATTAAGATCATCCTACGATTTAATGATTGATGTTGCTAGGAAAGTTTTGGGACAGTCAGTTACTGAAAATCATCAACCAAATACCACTTCTTTTCAGTGTACTCTGAGAGAGGAGGTAGATAGCCTCTAGGTGCTGAGGCTGGCATAGATGGAAGAGATTTAAATTCAGGAATGAGGGAGAAAGTTGACAGGGAGTAGTGTAGTACCATATTTGGTCCTAATAGACAGCCAAGAAAAATTCAGTTCAAATGATGGCAAGAAAAGAGCATCAAATCCTGAAGGCTGTGCATCATGAAGAAAGAAGTTGGTAGTAGTGATTAAAAATGTAGTCAAATGTGCAATCTTTCCATGCAGCTATACATAAAATCTTGTACCTCACCCACACAGATGCTGGAATAAAACCAGTAAGAAACACACAATATGTGACTGTCTGTGCCTTAGTCCTATTCCTGTTCACAGCAATGTCACTATATGGCACACACAGGGTTGCCTTGACTGAAACACACAGTATCTCCGGGAGTGGTGTGCTATTCATTCCTCAGAGTTTTCATTCTCACATTTACAGCAGCAACACTGCCTTCCTCTTTGTTCACCTTAGCAGGCAGCTCCATTTGCTCTGCTCTTGGGGATCCCTATGCAGTCAGGTCCACCCCCAGCTCTCAGTGTGACAGTGCTGCCCTGCCCGATCCCTTCTGCGAACAGTGGCACATCACTCAGCTTTCACACTGCTGAGCAAGGGCTCAAACAAGATTTAAACATACAAGCCTTTGAAGCCCTGGGCAGGAATTGGGAGGAGGTGTCAGTAAAAAGAAAGCAGTGTGGCCTCCTTCAGTCTGCCTCACCCTGTGGGCATCAAGGCAGAACATGCATTAGCCTCACAGTGTTTTGAATTAATTTGTACAATTGGGCTCATAATGTTCACGTGGTGCTTTATGTACATTGTTCTTCAGATGCCCTAAAGCAACACACATGTTCTAGCATAATCTGTATCGGCTCTCTATTGCTCCAGTTAGACAGTTAGGAACAGATAGCTGGAACTCGCAGGGGTTCCTTATGGTCTTTCACCCAAGCAATGTGCATCAGATATCCCCATTTATATTCTGGCAGCAAACTGTCACAGGGCACAAATGTCTTTGATGACTGTAACTCCTGGTTTTATTAAAATAGGTGAAGAGTAAAAAATGATTATCCAAATCACATCTCAGCTGTCTGAAGCTGTGACAGATCTCATACCTCCTGATATATCATTTTCCTGAGTGATCTGAGACCCCTGCAGACATGCCCATTCTGTGATCCCCCAGTCTTTGGGAAGGCTGTTCAAACAATCCTTCAGATTTTCATTTGTGTGGTTTGGTAAGCAAAATAGAGTGTCTGGACAGTTATCTTTCATTAGGCAAAGAAAGTAGGTGATTCCTGTTCATCCATTCATTGCTTGCAGAGCTCAACTCAATAAAAGAGGGAACTAAAAGTGTGAGGAAAGTGTAGTGGGAATTCTACAGAGGTACAAAAGTTATCATAATCAGGGGAATAAAGAATGAATGTTTGAATCTCATACCCCAAAAAGGTCTAGAGGAGGCCTTCTCTGAGCCTGCTTTTCAGCCTTCCACTTCAGAAACAGAGGGACACCCTTAGACACAGAAACTCTCAAGTCTCTTTAAGTGATCATGGGAAGAGATATTATCTTATGAATGCTGTATGTGAACACATACTGATATTTGTTATTCCCATTCTAGGTAGTCTGGGATTACAGATTACACACTTCATTCTTACTTAGTTCAATTTTTGCTACTTAAACTAAAGTTACTGCCCCAATAACCTACCATAAAAATTCCTTCATCCAATTTCATGGAAATAGTTCAGTTCTTCTAGACTTCCTCTACCACCCATGAACATTTTTAAACATCACAAATTATCTTAAATTTGGTAATGACTGTGAAATTCCCCTTTTAGAGACAATCCAACAACAGGATCCTAAATCTAATTTGGATTTCTTGCCTTGTCCAAGAATATTGTAAACCATCAGTTTCTTCTCATGGGAAATCAACTTAAAAGAAGCAGCGAAGTTACTTTTGGATGTGTAGGAAGGTGTTCTGCAGAAAGAAAAGTGTAAAGTCACTTTTCTCTTAGCTGGAAGGTAGTGCAGTTTGCAATACATGAATAAAGTGCTTGTGAAGGCTCAGCCAACCGAACTTGTATTCTCTCCTTCATAGTTACAGTTGTGACTGAGGGAAACCAGGTCAGCTCCCTCAGTTCCTCTGGCAGGTGAACAAGTTGTTCCATCCTTTCGCTGTTGTTTGTTTGAAAATCAAAAGGAACGATTTTAGGAGAGGAAGTTGATCATGTATGTATTAATCATAGCAGTTTGTGGGGGAGTCTCCTCTGAGGCTGTCCAAGGAGAGGAAAAGCAAGTATCTGCTTCAGGAAGCAAGCCCTTTGGGAGATGTCACAAAGGCAATTCAAGGCAGCCAGTTGCCTTCCTGGCAAGGAAGACCTCGCTATAACACACACCAGTGGTGGGACTTGGAGGAAGCTATGTAGGGCAACAGTTTGCAGAATAATTCAGCACATAATAGATAGAATCAGGGGCCCCTGGGATTTTACTGAGCACTGGAGGGAGTTAGCTGCTTTACACCCACTTCCTGGAAATTCCTATCATGTTATTCTGATGCTTCAGAGCTTGCAAATCTGATTGATCATCTGAGGATTGCATACCAGCAAATGCTCAGAGATAAGTGGGAAAGAGATGGTCCTAGAAACCTTTCTCAGATGTAGAGCCAAGTTAACAGGCCAAATTGCAACAGCAGCAAGGCATCTAACTCAGACAGTTGTATTCTCTGAGCCCACTGCCACTTACTATGTTGTGGCAGGTGAGCAGACAGGTTGAGAGGGTTTGAAGAAGTACTGTCAGTCCCTGCAGGGAGTGAGGGGAGAGTACAGCACCAAAAGAAATGTAAGTCTTGAGTAGTTATCCGCAGTTCACAAGATAAAATTTGAAGCTAAATTAAAATGGAAAGCTCATTATACTTGTCTAGGCTCAAGAGGTCTGGATATCCAGACTCTTTCACACAGAGTTGTTGTCATGTACCTTCTGATGGCACTTGAGGACATGATTTAATAGTGAACATGGTGGTGGTAATAAGTTGACAGTTGGACTTCATGATCTTAAAGGTCTGTTTCAACCTTAACAATTCTGATGCTGTGATCAAACGGAGTGCACATAAGTGGTAACAGCCTCATTTTTTATCATCTGCACATAGTTTTTTTCCATTAATTCTGAAATATTTCTATTATGTCATTCTTTCTCACCTTCATTTTACCCTTTGCCTTCCAACCATGGGTTTTTTTTGCCAGTACAGTAACACAGCCAGAAGACCCTAAGCTTAGAATAACGCAGTGAATAATATTAGTGCTAGGGGTTGGTAAAATGATAGTTCAATATATGCTCTCTGGGAGCAGGAAGAGATGTATTTTCTGATGTCATCATAACTGACAACTAGTCTTACCTCAAAATTCCTGACTACTGAGAGAGAGGACATCACATTATGCCCTGCAGAGTCTCCTCTTGTGGATGAGGGATTTAGGGTCACTCAAAGAATCACCATCAAAGGTATCAGCAGAAGTGATTTGAATAAGACTTTGTAAAAGTGCTACTTAAAAAATGATGGCAAGGTTCACTATGTTATTTACTACATAGATGAAATGTACAAAGGAAAATAGAGTCAAAATTGAGCTAGAATAATTTACTGAAGATGTAAAAGGGTAAGGGCAACCTTCCTATTGAGTCACAAGTCTCAGAGTGGGCACCCTTGCATTCTAAACTCCTGATGGACCTTAGGAGCAGCTAGGTCCAATCTTAGTCTCAGACATGGATAATGATTTATGTCTAAAGGAATTCACTGAATATTCAGAGTTGGAAGTGGCCCACAAGGATCATCGAGTCCAAGTCTTGGCTCTGCACAGGACATCCCTGAGAATCACACCATGTGCCTGAGAGCATTGGCCAAAAGTTTCTTGAACTCTGTCAGGTTTGGTGCTATGACCACATCCCTGATGACCTCATTCCAGCATCCAACCTCCTTCTGGCTAAAGAGACTTTTTCTAATATCTAATCTAAATCTCCCCTGATACAACTTTAGGCCATTCCCTCAGCACCTGACACTGGTTTCCAGAGAGAAGAGATTGGTGCCTGCCCCTCCACCTGCCTTCGTAAAGAGGTTGCATACAGTGATGAGGTCTCTCCTCAGTCTTCTCTTCTCCAGGCTGAACAGACCAAGTGACCACAGTGACCTCCTCAAGGCCCTTCACCATCGTTGTTGCCCTTCTCTGGACACTCTCTAACAGCTGAGTATCTTTCTTATATTGCCAAAACTGCACACAGTATTCAAGGTCAGGCCAGACCAGTGCAGAGAAGAGAGGGACAATGGCCTTCCTTGACTGTTTCAAGGTGAGGCCAGACCAGTGCAGAGCAGAGTGGGACAATTTCCTTCCTTGACTGACTGATGCCCCTCAGGACAGAGCTGGCCCTTCTGGCTGCCAGGGCACACTGTTGACTCATATTCAACTTGCCACAGGTGAGGACACCCAAGTCTCTTTCCACAGCACTACTTTCCCCCATCTGTATGTAAAGGAATTATTTATATGGATTTCACTGGTATTGGTTTACCATGCTCTCAGCCACTTCTCAATGATCTATTGTGATGGTGTCTCTCCATCTTGGGTAAAGCAGGATCTTTCAGTCTCCAGTAAGGAATCTCAAATCCTGAATAGGCATCCCAGCTCATGGGTAGAGTGATGGAAGTGCAGTCCAAATGCAGTTTAGGGGCAAGTCAAGTCAAGTCAAGTCAGACTCATCCAAAGATCTGCCATTTGTAGAAGGTCTTTCTGCCCTGAGAGGCAAGCTTGAGAGGCATCCCAGCTCAAGGGGGAGATCACCCTGCAGCCACACTGCCTGGCAGGGAGAGCTCAAAGGCAGCTCCTTAGGCTGTCACAGTTATAAGACAAGGTGGTTGACTTATAGTCAGGTTGCATGCACTGCCTGGCAGGGAGAGCTCAAAGGCTGCTCCTTAGGCTGTCATAGTTATAAGATAAAGTGGTTGACTTATAGTCAGGTTGCATACATTGGAAAAGGTGTACATGAGACTCCTTGTACACCCATCTTTCTTTGTTCATGGAGTCTTGGAAAAGCCACCTGCTATTCATGCATTAATAGCATGATTGGTGTCCCAAGCTCATGTACATCAACGCTCTCTGTGTCACTGCTCCTTTGTGAGGTTCCTAGAGGAAGTTTTGGCCCAGCTACAGTTGAGGACTTTGTCTCCTTTGGAACCTGCACCATACTGCTCATTTGGTTATGGGTTCAGCTGCATCTGTTGCCTTCCCTTCCCACCATCCTGCACCACCCTGCACTGACTACAGCAGCACTGCTGGAAAACCACAGCGATCCCGTTTTCATTTAGACTTTGAAATGCCTTTAATCCATCACCACTGCTGCCTGAAACTCAGAGGAAGTCAGGAAATATCCTGGGCATTCTCATTTTTAAGAGAATTACATGTTCCTCTCTTTTTTTTCCTCTTACTTCTTTTTTTAATAAATATGTTTGAAGGTGCCCTTGTAATTGTGCATGGTTGCATATAACCACTGTTTCAAGATTGCTGTGGTTTCAGATCACTATTAATCAATGAAACACATATTAACTAAGTACTTTGTTCTGCTCTTGCATGATTTATTAGGTCTTCCTTCATTAATGTGTTTGATCAGAAAACTAATTAAACAATGAACTGTGACAGCAACACATACTTTGCATCAATTATTAAAAACAGGTTCTTGGAATAAAAATGTTGTAATTAATACTTGAGTTACCATGGGCTACACTTTATTTCAAATTATCTAAACTGTTATTAGCACTAATCCTTGGCTTTCCCATTTATTAGCAAACTAGACATGACAGTGTTAAAGACAAGCATACTAAGTTTGTTTCCAACATTAATACTTTAAATATCAGTAAATAAGGAGTGAGTTCCTAGACTTGAATTTCTATCCAGGTATGTTCTATATATTAACATCTGCTTTGTTAAAACAACGTAAGGCCTCGTTTGTCATCTCCATTGCCAGTCACTGAGTACTCATAATGCATCTGGAATTTGTTATGTTGAACACTAAAGGTATTAGTAATGTCTTCTAGAATAAAGGAAAATTTAGGTCCCCTAAAAAGAATTTTAATTTAACAAATTTCAAAGCTATTTTCTTACTTACTCTTCAGAATACATTCTTCCTGCACCACTGTGGTTCATTTTCCTGGGTTTTATGCAGCCTGGTTTATGTCAGTCAGATTACCCATGCTGTTAGCTATTCAGATCTCACAGACAGCAGAGCCACTTACATGCCTGAGATTCATTCATTCCACTCACATTCCACCTTCATGTACTGAGAATTACACTCACAGGGCATTGTCTGCAATTTTTTCACTCATGGTTATTTCTGAGGAGAGTCTCTCATATAGTTGTACTGCAGAAGAATAAAAAAGTGAGTAATCATCCCACACCCCTAAAGAGTACTCAGTATCATTTTTCATTACATGCCACACTGCTATTTAAAGTCCACCTCCCACCCTATCATAATTGGGGATTGAGACAGTAATCCAAGCTTTTTTGATTCCTCGAACCTGGGACCCAGACCCATTTGAGAAATACTGCATCCCTGGAACCATGCATTTATACAGACCTTATTAAAATGTACAATTTTGAGAAGCAGTTTCGCCTTTATTCCCTGTTCACCCCGCTCTAGGTTTAGCCTTCCACACCATCATCAGACACTTGGAGCGAATTTCCTCACTGACAGTTTCAGATATTGCTCAGATCATCTTCCAGATGTGGCTGGTCATGAGCTGATTAGTTTCCCCACCAGCAGGACATTTGCAGCAATACATTTCTGTAATATATTTTAGCTTGTGCCAGGGAAAGTGAATATTTCAGTAAGTGGGAGTTTGCCACCTTTCCTGAAATCAGCTCACAGCACACCGTTGCCATCTGACTTACAGAATACATGCTTGCCTCCATCTGGATGAGTTAGTAAGTTACCTGCCTGCACCTATCCTTCACTTCTAGCTGACAACCACACATTATGCAAATCCCTGTACTCTGATGGAGAACAAAGATAAGCAATGAGAAATCAGAGGGTTTTATAATCAGTGTACATTTCTTACAAGTTCAATGTTCCCAAACAGACCTTCCTCACTGCATTTGGTGGAGTGTCAAACAGACCTTCCTCACTGCATTTGGTTGAGTGTAGCAATGATCCACCTCTAAATAAGTTACTCTCTTACCAGCTCCTACTTTCCCCTTCTAAATTGGTGTCTCAATAACAGAAGGATGCATCTGTCTTCTTTCTGCCTTGTGCAGAACCTAGAGCACACATACCTTACAAATGCAAAAAGCATGTAAGAGCCCATACCTGTTTCTGTGTGTGCTAAAAAGAAACGAGCTGTTGTTTTGAATAAAGGAGTGATTCCTGTTTCTGTGTGTGCTAAAAAGAAATGAGCTGTTGTTTTGAATAAAGGAGGGAATTTGAACTGAAATAGTTTTTTAATTCATTGTTACACCTGTAACTTTTAAGCTTTTTACCTTTAAGAATTTAGAAATATGCATATTCTATACATCTTTTCAGTTTCACATGAAAATTTTAACAAGGTACAATCAGTAACACGGGTCAACCCCAATTTTCATTGCACTGGAAAGAAACAGACTTTTATGCAGGATTCTCTAACAGACTTCATTTCATTAGACTACAGAGTGCAAGTATCAGGGTGTTTTGAAGCATTCTGACTTTATACTATAACATGCCTAGTGCTTATGTTGTGCACTGCCAGATAAAAACACTGTTTCAGTATTTACTATACCTGCAGTATAGTATATTGTTATTAGTTATTAATTATTAGTATAT
>NW_008679675.1:16537-81348 GCF_000695815.1 Acanthisitta chloris | reverse complement strand
TATTGTTATATCTTATTAGTATATTATAAAAGCTTTGCAGAGTGACCAGAGCTTGATGCAGCCTCACAGCTCCCTGATTTTGCGTATTCCAGGAATTGCTATTAATTGTGATATAGATAAAAGAACCCTATTATTGGGTGGGAGGGGTGGTAACAGGGTGGGGGGGAGTGGAAACACCACTGAAAAGTCCTAGTATTTCTGCATGCAGGACACACAATCCTTTTACTCAAACAGAGATAATTTAAGGACACTATTAGCTGTTATCTGAGATAAAGACATAAACATCAAACTGTGAAAAATTAGCTCTGATAAATAGGCAGACATCCCTCTACCTGACCCACAGCACTTTCACTTGCTTCACCTTCCCCACAACTTGTTGTGTCACTAACTAACCCTCTTGTTCTGCGTTATCAGCTGCAGCCTGGGGCTAAGCTTTCAGGCTCTCATGCCATTTGAACACCATTGGCGTCATACTTCAAAAAAAGTTCGACCTTCAGATATCTCAGGCATCTTGTGTAGGTCCTATTGTGGATATTTTTCCCAAGTGGCTGCTGGAAACTGAATGCTTTGTTTTATCGTATGCCAACTTAGCTACAGCCCACATTCTCTGTGCAGACCTCTGAAAAGGATTTTACCTTGTAATATTCTTTAGAGCTCACTCAGAGGCCACAGATCTGCACATGTGTTTCTGTTAAGGGCACTGCCAGAGTTAGCTTTAAGGTGACATGTATTTATGCCTTTACCACAATGTCAATGCTGCCTTTACTGCTACCCAAGGCATGGACTCTCACAGCCAAAGCAATTTCACGTTGTCCTGACATTGTCCATCCTCACTGAACTGTTAAAGCTTACTAAGTGCTTCTAGCTGCCTTGGGATATGATAGGATGTGGTGACAAGTGTTTCAAGGGAAATTCTAATGCTGAATATTTAGTGGCAACAAGTATTTATTAATGATTATTTATTTTGGCAACAAATTCCCAAGCTACAGATTGGATGAAGAACGGCATTATACAGAACAAATTGTCACTTCAGAGAAAACAGAAGACAAATCTGACATAGAGGTCAAATCATGGCAAAGTGCCTCTGCCCTGTCAAGTTGCCCCAGCAGAATCTTTGCTGACCATACAAGAGCTGACCACCCAAAGGCACGAGAACAGGTGATTTATACTTCTGTTTTGTCAAAGAAAAGTCCACAACTGGTTAATAGAAAACTACAAGTGGAACGTGTTTTGCATTTCTATTTGTATTTTGCTCATTACTGCAGCCTGTTGCAGCTGCATGGCTAGTGAAACAGAGGAAAGAGGACTTTTAAGGCCCATTCACTATGAAGAGTCATTGAAGAGAAATCACTGAAAATGAAAGCATAGGAGCTACTAGTTTGCTAGGCATTGCTTTCAGACAACTGCTTGGTAAGTCCTTGATTATTTTCCCTGTAGTCTTTACCAAGGGGGTTGTAAATTACAATGCTTCTGCCAGTGATAACTCATCTCCTCACCCATCGGGGACACTACTTGGTGGATATTCCTCCAGGGTGCCAAATTAGCTGTGCAGATGAAGATTCATGGGTCTCATAGATCTCCCATATTCCTCCTGTTCTGTATGTAGCAGAGAGGGACATGTCAGCACACAGTCTACTGCTTACCTGTCTGGCTAATTCCTCGTGTCTGAAGACAGGCAACTCAAAACTACAGTAGACTTGCTGCTTCTCATAGCTATTTGTGTAGAGTAAATGTCTGTATTACTTTTTTCCTTCTGATACAAAGTACTGCTTGTACACAAAGACAGACAACCTTCTGTCACTACACAGAAGACATTCAGACTCACTTGAAAACAAGAAAAGCACCTAATTTTACATGGCACGGAGCTTTTTACAGGAACATGCAGATCCCATAGATATGAGCCAGCTGCTGTATGTTGATATTTCAGCCTTCAAAGAATTTCTCTTCCTTCTATATTGAGCCACTTCCCATGCTGGGAAGCTTTAGATGGATTATTTATGCTTTTCCAATGTCCCGTTAGATTCCACACCCTCATGTACTACAGGAAGAAAAAAAAGTGCCAGTTTTGGAGTCTGATAAGATTTTTTCTTAGAGGATTCAAAAAAAAATGTTCTGCAAGAACTGAATTTTCTCACACACTGACTTATCCTGAAGCAGTTGTGCTGTAAACACTACTCTAATTAAACTTTGCACTTTTAAAGTCATTACCTCTCTGAGAGCTACTCAAGCATCATTGAAAGCAAAAAGCAAACCTTTCTGGGTAGTGTCTGCATTCTTCAACCCAGACTTGGTCCCATCCTTCTTGCTATGGTGCAATCTGGAGTAACCTATTCTTTTGTATCTCAAGTAAAACAGTCAAATTTCACCCCAAAGAACAGTGTCAGCATTCAAAGAAACCTTTTTTTTAATACAGACCATTTTAACAACCATTTCTCAAAATGGAAAACAGTGACTATCACTCAAAAGTGAGTGTTATAGAAAATCCCATTAAACTAGAGGTAAACCCAGAAACCAAGAAGAGTTTCTAAAGCCAAACACACTTATTTGACCCAAACCAACCAAACCCCCTTTCTCTGTCATTTCTGTGCATATCTGTAACATGGTCAAAAGGTTGCATGTCCTAAAGTAAAAATAAAGTAGAATACATATTATGTCATCACATAGCTCTTGGAACTCTTTGAAGAATGCAGAATGAAAGGACAAACTAAAGAGGACATGTTCTAGGTTGTGGAAACTGGAGTGTGAAGGATTTTAGGTAGATATCCACTGTAGGAAGAAACTTGGCCCCTGAGAACTGATCTCTTCACCCTACTGTTAATTCCTGAGGCAGACAACACCAAAAAGACACCTGTGTATTTTATGGAGCCAGTAGGTCTGACTGGAGTACTATTTCTTCTGTCTGGTCCTGGGGGTGGGATCACATTTCTATCCAGATTTACTGGCTACACATGAAACAACAGAGAGGGTCAATGAACTGCACTTACTGCCACCAGTAGGGGAGACATGGGCCATAAGGAAGACAAAGATCCTTTGCCAAGAGGCATTTTATGTCTGGATAAGATAAACATGTGAGCACAGAGTACCTGTGCCTGAAAGCAGCACAGCAGCCTGCCAGCCACCTAGCAGGGTCTGAGGGCAAGTCCAGTGCTCCTCCTCATTATCGTCAGAGGCTGACACTGCTGCAGCCCTACACACACACTGAGGCATGCTGGATGCACACAGGCTGCTCAAAAATAAACCTGCAAATCACACACAGCAAAATATTTCTTTCATGTTATCATCAACTGGGCCCTGCTGAGTAATAGTTTAAAGGACAAGCCACCTGAAATAAGCAGCAGATCCCAAGCTTGCTACTCAAATTGTTTTATGTATGCCTCCTTCTAGATTCTTTCACCTCATTTTGGAAGAAATTGTGTCACACAACCCCCCAATATTTTCTTTCTAAATGTAATATAAATTTTCTTGAGTATATGGAAGGATATAACTTTGTCTCTATTACTGTATTTCACTGAGTTTGAGTGACAAAAAATTCAAAGCAAACATAAAGTGTCTGAAAGCATTTGACCAAATTATGGGGGGGTTCTGTATATTTTTTCATACTTTAAGTTTAAAAAAAAGCTTATCTAAGATTTACTCAGACAATTAACTTCAGTTATCCTCACCAGGTACTTCTAATTAGTATTTCAAATTTTCTTTAAAATACCAAACTCAGAGAATTAATTTCAAACATTCCAGGCATCTTTTCACATGCAGTTTTGAAGAAATCTGTATTTCCTCTGAGTATTGTACTTGGCATATAGCCCTCAAAGGAAGAAAGGAGTCCTTACAGGTCTTCAGGTGCTTATGGTATTGACAGTTCCACAAAGTCTTCAGGTGCTTATGGTATTGACAGTTCTACAAGGTACGTGCTGAAGTCTAAACATAAGCCACAGTTGGGGAGGGATGGGGGGGAGGGTGAGGAGAAAGAAAAAAATAAAAATATTTTCCTCACTACTTTCTTTACTCGTATCTCTACAATTTCCACAGACCATAACAAATTGTTCCTTTTGGTTCTCTGTCCATTCCTTTTGTAACTATGCTACAGTTACTATAACTATAGCTGCTTTTATGACTCACCAAAGAGCAATGCAAACACAAATTAAGAATAAAAGTTTCCAGTGCAGCATCAAGAATTTCTCATGCAGGCTACTGCCAAAGTTAATTCTGAAGGCTCTTTTGTCAGTATGTGCTTCAGAGCACAATAAAATGAAATTGTTTAAGGCAGGCAGTCATGGACTGTAAAAGATATCACATATAGCACAATGACATCTAAAGAAGCTTCAGAAGTTCTGTTAAGTGCAACCTGTATCTAAGTCAAGGCATTATGTCTCAAACTTGCAGCTGTATGTTTTAAGATTTTGCTTCAATGTGACATTAACTCCCTTTGGCATCTTTCGAAATCATAAATCCATACAAATCAAAAGTTTAAATATTGTCAAGATAAATAAAAGTATAGTGATGTGCCTGGAGAGACTCTTAAGGTCTTTGATTCCTTTTAGAAACTCCGCCACCAAGTTGAGGAGAGGTTGGGTTGATTTTCCTGTTTCTGATGGAGATAGCTCAGTGCTGAACACTGCCTGAACTGAAGCTGCAGGTTCAGAAAATCCACTGCTGAGTTTGCTACCCTGGTTAGCCCACTGTAAGCTATTCTTCCACCCCACTCAGCTGCAACAGATTATTTGAATATAGGCAGTTCTGCACAAGACGGCAGGAAAAGGAATTGAAAATCTAGGGAACATACCTTCATATTTTGTCTATAATCTCAGTTCCTCCTGAGCCAAATTACTAACTTGCAACACTCAAGAGGGTCTGTCTTTCTCATGTTGTCACTGTTTAGCTATGACATGGAGGAGCTTGTTGCAGAACTGGGAACACTGCTTGCTATTCAGCCTACAGGATTTCCCCCATCAATGGGTCAAATACCTAGATTCAGAATTACAACTGTTCTTTCACTGAAATGCCAGCTTTTTAGTTTACATTTATTTCTATGGCAAGGTGGGACATCTAAAGAAAATGTCTTCATAAGCAGAAACAGAGTGGGGAGGGATTACTAATCAGCTCCAAAGACAAATTACTGCTCTTAATGTGATGTGCTGGGGGATTAAAGAAAAAACTGCCTTCTTACTTATAGGTAAAATACTTCATAAACTTTTCATGCTATATTGACAATTAATAAATACAATTAATATTAATAAATACAATTAATAATGACACAATGACTACTGCTTTTAATATCTTAAACAATTTGCAGCTTCATTCATGTGCCACTGTATTCAAGGGACACCAGATATGTACTAGACCACTAAGTATTGTTGAATTTTAATGTAGATCAAATAGAACTAAGCCCTGCCCCTAGATAAAAAAGTTCTAGGGTCTAGAAAAAGATACAGAATTTTCTCTCTTGTATGGACCACCTCACAGTATTAAACAGGATGGTGGAGCACACAGGTGTGCACACATAAAATGTCCATCTCTCTATCCATTCATCCAGAAAACACTCTGACAGCACTTGTCTCAAAACATGGTTGGGGAATGTAGGGATGTCAGGAAGATGATTTTTTTGCATTATCTTTCCTGCCTGCACCCCTGAGTCAGGATATGTCCTCAACCACAATTTCATGCTTGTTTTTCTTTCTGTTCTGCTTTTGTGCAAGTGGGAATTGAGTCCTTTATCCCAAGCTGAAATGTCAGCGTTCCCATAGCTGCTGTGCACATCAGAGGAGTCTGATGACTGCCAGTCACTGCCTTCAGTTATGACTTATTTTGATGCTGAGGTCTACAGTGCAGAAGTAAAACTATTATTAGTGGGTTTAAAATGTATCTGCCCACACCTTCAATAACTAAAAGCTCAATTGGCAACTTGCCAACTGCAAGAAGAAAAGTATCTTGAACAGAAATAGGAAGATTGTCTGAGAATGTCCTTACAAATATCATGAAGTTTGTGGCACACAGCCATTAGAGCTGAAGGCTATGTAAATGCTAAGTGAACTCACCTGTAAACCAGCACTGTGTTAGCAAGTCTCTTGGGCATCAGGACTAAGTATTCATGCCTTACTGTCCCAAAAAAGAAAGTGGAAAAAAAGGCATCTACAGGAAAAGATGAGCAAAAATAAGCAAAGGGCAGAATGGTTCACCAGTGATGCAAACAGCTGCTTGTGTTGAAGTAGCTGAGAGAAAAAGGTCATGAGTGAGAACAGGGTCCCTTGGCCACACCACCACTCAGCCTTATAGATCAGCATTTCAGAAATAAGGTGTTTGCTTTATCTTGCTTCAGGTGTCTAAAGTTTAGAGGCTAATAAAGACCATGTAACAAAAGTGGTTGATTGAATACAGTGTGTAGGGATGGTCGAGCCTACCAGCACTGTGATTAATCAACTCCAATACTCTATTTCCAAGAGTGGTAAGTGCCACATGTTTCAGAGAATGCTACAAAAACAGCCTGTCATGGACAATTAAGGGAATTACTTCTTCATGGAGGGAATAATCATTCAGGCTCTGGGTCTTAATCAACAGAACCGAGGATTGATCAGTGGATCCGGTCCCTTGCTATTTTAAGCAACCATATCTTCTAATGTCCTTCAGGATGTGATCAAAAAGAATTGGTTAAGCCCTGAAGTGTGAAAGTTTATCTCATTACTCTAAGTGGATCTGTCTCCAATGTAACTATGATACATCTACACATCTCTTTTTCATCCCTAAATTCCTCACATCACTAATGTTTTATGACAAAATGCAGCATAGGCTAATGCCTTATATTTGTTGGCAGGCTTTAATTTTACAGCCTTGCAAAGCAGCAGGACTGGAGTTCAGCTCGGGTTCAGGCACCATATGTACATGCTGTGGATGCCTTAGATTTGAGAGCTGAGCTCTTACAATCCCTGAGGGAACTGGGGTTGTTTAGTCTGGAGAACAGGAGGCTCTCTGCAACTACCTGAAAGAAGGTTGTAGTGAGGTGGGGGTTGATCTGCCACATCTCAAGCGAAAGGACAAGAGGAAACTACCTCATGTGGTGTCAGGGGAGGTTCAGATTAGATAACAGGAAAAAAAATACTCACTGCAAAAGTGGCTAAGCATTGGAATAGGTCACCCAGGGAAGTGATGGAGCCACAGTCTCTGAAAGTGTTCAAGAGGCATCTGGATGTGGCACTTGGGGATATGGTTTAGGGGTGATTATGGTGGTGCTAGATTGCTGGCTGGACTAGATGATCCTGAAGGGATGATTCTGTGATTCTGTGCCCCCAGTATTGAAGTTAAACATGAGCAAAATACAATGGGAATGGTAAAGGAATGGGAAAGTCAGAAGCTGTGTTTCAAGGATCCATTTTAAACCTGATACAAGTCAAGACATTTGATTCCAGAACTAAAAAAGACCAAATCCACCCACGAACTCAAGATACCTCAGTCGGGCTGAGAGTGGGCGACACATAAATTCAATGCAACCAGTTTACTTCTGATTTTTTCTCAAAAGCTAACCAATTTCCTCAAACACCTCAGTGTGTTTTTCTCAAACTGGCATTTTGGAACACAGTCAAGTGTTTTTTGAATTATTGTGGCATTCATTTATATGCCACACCATTTTCTATGCATTACCCACAGGTGCAAACATGCTGTTTTGTCCGAGCCTAGGACTTGGAGCACCTGTGTGATGTTTAAGTTGTGGAGGGTTTCTTTTCTTCCATGAGTGACTGCCAGCAGATTCAGCAATATTTCAGTTCACAACTCAGATGACTGGAGAAGAGAGATTTAACTTCTAGTTAAAGTTCTGTGTATTGGAAGCACTTAGAAGTTCAAAATTAGGAAATGATAGCTAATTTCAAATGCATTTGTTAGATGTGTGCAATTTTATATTAAATGTTTGACAACTTTAAGACTGAAAACTTTTCACTGCACTTTATTTATAAGTCTCAGAATTATGAAAATGAGGCCTGAAATGCTTATTTTTAAGTTTTGTTTAATTTCTTCAAACAACTGTTAGAGAATCTTATGAAGACTCAGAGGACTCTTTTGATAACTCTCAGTTTGTTTCAGAAATCTTTGCACTGAGCAGTTGGAAAGTAATAAATCATTCCTCAGCTTTTTAAGTGCACTTTTTCTACGTGAGCAACAGAACAAGGTGTGGCTCTGAATAATTACCAGCAGTGATTAATGAAAGCTCATCCAAAGAACAGAGATATAGCTGTTGCAGATATATGTTACGCTGTAGCTATTGTAAAAACACAGCTCTAATAGCCCTGCTCTCTAAGTAACATCAAACCAACCAAGATGAAACAAACTTTTCTGGCATTCACACTGAGTCACCACAAATACATGTACATTCAGGGACCTAGAGCCATTTAGCCAAAGGGCTGAAAATAGCATCTTTACAACCAGCAGATGAGCATTACATAGTTATGGATAGAACTGGATTGTGAACTTGCACTTCTTTCACAGCTAAAATATGCTACAGTCTCTATCAAGCTCTGCTATGTTTACAGTCCTCCAGGAGCATGAAGCAGCCATCACCCATGCTTAATTGGACAGGCTTCAAGTTGTTCAGTGTCACCAGAATGATGTGAAGACACAAACTGACCATGGGAATCACATGCAGCAATTTACCTTTCTCCCATCGTAGCAAAGAGTATAATCACTTTATTTGTGTTTGCTTATAAAAGGTCACATTTCTTGCCCTTTGTTGAAGGAAAGCATCATGAAGAAAATACACAGGCTCTGCTGGGGGTGAAAGAGTTATTATCCAAAACCCTTGAGATGCAACTGGCAGCTCTGGCAAGTTTCTGACATATTCTTAAACATATAATAGAGCAAAGAACAAGTTAACAGAGTGACTGAACCCTTTAAAGGAAGGCTCTTCCATTCCTATGCATTACATACAAAATTGAGGAGAGGGAACAGTACGAGAATCTTTTTCCCTCTCAATCATGGTCTAGTCCCAAACTGACACTGCAGTTTTACAGCCATTTCTGTTTACAAGCCTCAAAAACTTGGGGCCTACAGCAATGGAAAGTAACATCATAGAAGTAAGGAGAGTGTCACAGCTATAATATCTGCCAGTTTGTCTGGAAGTCAGGCAATTTTCTTAGCACAGAAACACTGAACTTGCAACCTCAGTTCACTGCAACCTTATGATCTCTTGGTTCATAAACCTGCCACTACAGCTTACTTCCATAATCTCAAATTGAAATTTCTTTAGTGCAATCATGTCTGGTCTATTAACTCACAAATTGTCTTGATCCTTTGAAGATGGCAGCAGTTGCATGTCATCAACATAGAACAGCAAAATAAATGCAATTCTCTTTCTTTCCTCTTGCACACAACATGTTAACCTACTGCACAGTATCTGATAGGAACTCTACAGCAGAGGGAAGGAAAGCTGTGCTTGGTCTGTTTAGTAAATAAACCCAGAGCTCAGAGCATGCCTGAGCCACGGGGACAGGTTTATAAGTCAACAGATTGTAAGGTTTCAGGGAACAGAAGTGCCAAGTCTGATGATTATCTGCTGAGAAAATTGCTTATGGAGAAAGAATTTAAATTTCCTTTAAGTGAATGAGCAAGTAAGTTCATTTGCCATAAATGCTTATGACAGAACAAAATTACTCATATGTATCTACAGAAAGGGAAAACAAAAAACATTATGAGAGGTTTTCTCTGAATTTACAACTTAAGAACCAAAATTCCTCTGAGTAAATACTGTTTCAAGTACATATTCTTCAATAACATCAAGACCTTCTTAAAGGTACACAGTAAGCAAAGAGGACAAAAACGTAGCTTGTGTGCACCTACAGAGACCATTCAGCCACCGTAGCACAGAAGAAATCAAGCTATAAGTATCTTGCTCTATTTTTATTACGATTGCAATATTCATAATAGCAAACAAATACCAAGAGAGAACAATGACAAGTACAACATGAGAAATGAGACTAAAAGATTCACAAGTAATACAAAAATGCCAGGAAAAAATTTAAAATTTAAAAATTTAAATTTTTTTCCTAATTACGGTTTCCAGAGGAGAAACAGAACTGGCCTATGCTATTTCCTCCAGATGTGTCTCTGTTTCTTTCTCCTGATAAAACTTCTTTCCTGTAAAGTGTAAAGCTAAATAAATTCTTCTTTCTCCACAGACCTGCTGACATTTTTACAGCTGGTTCAAAAGGCAGGAGAGACAGAAGGCTTTCTCCTGTGACCATGCTAGTTTGCATCCCTGCTCTCTTTCCTCCCAGCACGTGACTGAAGCCAGGCTGCTCTTGCCTCACATGGAGCAGCACACAGAAACTTCCTCTGCATCCTTACACAGAAAGCTCTCACACCCACTCCTTGAGGGTGGCCACTCAGGTGGCTCAGGGCTGGCAGGGTACCTGCCAGCTGAACAGGGGAGAGCTTCACTGGGATCAGTGGATATACAAGCAGAAAGAAAAAGCTCAGCACTAACATGGAATAAAACTTAACAGGGTAACTCATCCAGCAAGCAGTCTAAGTGTTTCAAAGTGTAAGAATTGACAAAGCTGTTTGCTGGAAAACAAGCATTAAAAAGCTACAGACAGACTTAAAAGGTTAAATGTATCCCTTTGCAAACCTTCCTGTATGAATTTTAAGAATAAAATCCCATGCTTGCAACTTTTCAAAAATGAGAAATATGACTTGTCAGAATTTCACTCATTCATTTTTCCACAGTCACTGTTTTCTCTAGTGAAATCTCACAATGGTGCCTGGCATATCATGTCCTTCCTTATACATGTTGGAGAAATATTTGTTTTATTTCAAAAGCCAACTTTTTTTTAAAGAAAATGTAAAACTTTGTTTATTTCTCTAACTGAAATTCCCCCCAAATGCTGGTCTTGAAGTTGCACTGCAATTAAACTCAAAGGAGATCATGAATAATACCACTAGACCTTTAGGAACATCTATTGACATAGCAGCCACTTATATCACCTGAAGACAGAGTGATAAACTTTGAAGTGTCTAACTTAAACTGAAACAATCCTTATCATATGGAATAAGAAGTAACTTTTTTTTTTAGTTCTCTTCTTTAGTTGTATTTTCTTCTCTCCCAAAGCTTTATACCAAAGCACACGTCAAAGACAGAGCCTGTGAAAATGGATATCCTGCATGATTCTTCTCAGCACTCGCTGGGCTTTTCCTACCATCTCCCAGTTGCTTCTTCCTGACTGTATTAATTATCTGCCTTCAAAGAACTCCCACAGACCCACCTTCTCAGGAGGATCTAAGATTTCTTGCACAGCCTCCACTGTGCACTGGCAAAATCTGCTCAGGACTGTCTTCATCAATTTCTGTGAGCAGCTTTGCTTCATATATTTCTTCAACAACTTTTAAATTTAAATAGCAACTTTGGTTTGTTAAGAATACACTCCTTATTAGTTTCCTAAGGAACCAGGGGAAAAAAAGGGATTTCCTTTTTGCCTCTCATTTCCAAGCAGAAAATTGTCACTCAGAGACAGTCTTTGTTCTAATTTAAGAGCTAGGTGCTTCCAAATTGCCTGGAGGAGTCACTCTAAGTCCAAATGAGCCTGATTTGAAGGATAAGACCTTCCAGTTTTCTTTTAGCTCCTTGCCAATTTATTCTGCGTTCTTGACTGTTTAAATGTGAATGTTGACTGATTAACACCAAAGTACTAGGCTGAGTTCCCAGTCCATCAGTGAGATGCTCAACCACTGCCATGTGGCACCCCAAACTTTCCCAGCCAGTTGGCCTTCCACTGCATGGTCAGACCAACCAGCTCCACAAAGAAGACTCATACAACTGCACTGCTGTTCACATCATTTTGTACCTGTAAATCTGCTTGCCCAGCTGTGGAAAGCTACCACTAAACTCTCAGGAAGCATTTATTTATGCAAGTCAGAGATGGATTGCAGAGCAAAGTGCCCAGCTGCTGTGTCACTTGTGAGGGAAAGGACATTGCTATGAAATTTTACATGATGGAAGTGTGTGCAGTGTTTTGAGGCATGTTGATGGCAAAGAATTTGACTCGAGGCTACTCATGTCTGATATTGTCTTTGCTTGCACTGAAACTATTCACATAGAAAGCAGCATTTTGCCCAGTGTAAGTAACTCACAAAGACAACCAAGACCAGGGTGTCTCAGGCCGAATTCCCTCCCTCCCTCCTTCCTCCCTCCTTCTTTGAATAAATGAACTTCCTTATACTCTGACAGACTGGGGAGATTAATTCAGAATGTGTGTGCACAGTGCACCTGGCAGACACGATAAAGCCTGACTCAAAGAGCTAAGATGAAACAAAGGCATAAATAATACCAGAGAAGGACAAAATATGAGCAGCCATTTGGAGGTGACAGTAATTACTTAAGTAAATGTCAAAACTCTTCAAAGAAACAAGGGGAAAAATATTCATGAATATTTAAGGCTGAAACATGTAAGCATGTTGATTTGCTATTTGGAAGGTTACATTCCTATCTCATCTTCCCTGTGATACCTATGGGAATGGATATTAAAATCTGTTGCAGGACAAACTTACTAGTTAAGGACCTATTGATTCCTAGATGTATTGAAACCAACAATCTCTTAATTCACTCAGGGCACCTAAAAATGTTTGTACCATTCCTGAGCCTAGCCACAAGGACGAAAACAAGTAAATAACAAAAAGAACTCCAGATACCTGTAAACATGCAGTGGGACAAATGAAGATCACTGGACTTAAACTGTAGTATGCAGAGACTGAGCAACATCTCCAAAGATGTGTGTTAGCTGTCAAGATTGGCAGAAGAACCTTATAAAGACAAGTGATTGTAAATAAAAAAGTGGATGAAATCAAGTATATTGCATTCTATATTTAAGGGATGCAAAATCACCTATTATATCTCTATGCTTAAAATGGTGGGCTCTGGGATGTCTGTTGCAACACAGGAGAAAAATCTTGAACTTCTTATAGATAATTCAATGAAAACTTTGTTTCAGTATCTGCCAAGACAACCAATCAGTATTTTAATTAATTAGTAAAGGAATATAAAAAGGGGGGGAAAGTGCCTTTATTATACCCCTATGTGAATACATTGTTTGATTAGTGCAGTCTTGCTCCCTGTATATCAAAAGTGATGGAATATAGCTAGAGAAGAGCTGAAGAATGGCAAGAGGAGTGATCATAAATAAGCAATGGCTTCTACAAGAAGAATGACTTTGCAAATTAGGTCTCTTCAGCATAGTAAAGGTGTGGCTGAGGGACATATGCCAGAGATCTACACAGTCATGGCAGGAGAATAAGGGGCACAGTGTTGTATGCACCCACTCTCTTACACATTTCCGTGGACACCTGCTTTTGACTGATATTGGGAACAGTTTATGGGCTAGGAACCTTGAACCTAATTTAATTCAGTCACACTTAAGTTCTTACCTAACATTTTACATAAAACTTAGCAGCTATAGATGTTACAGAAAACTGCCCAGGTCAAGACATCTTATGTAGCTGCTATTTCAGGAGACCACTGAAGGATGGTTTATTTTATTACTGTCTTGTTAGCTGCAGCTCCTTGTGGTTCATCATTTTTCCCTCAAGTCCTAATTTTAAAAAAAAATTTGGCTTCTCTTTGTCAAAGTGAGGCAGCCTAAGCTTTGAGCCTCATCCAAGTCACAGCTGAGTCAGAGGCCTCATATTGTGTCAGGACCAGCTTTAAGGATTAATGCCTGTGGCTGCATAAAGCCCCCAGCAAAAACTGCTTTGGCACAAGTCGGTGAGATCAGGCTCTTGTAATACCCAAGATCTGATAAAGGGTAACTCCAAAACCAAATCCTTGCTTTCTCCTTTTTCCCCTGCTGTGTGATCCTGTGTTTTAAGCAGGCTAATGCTAGTTCAAGCCCTTCTTTTTTGCACAGATAGAAGAAAAGTGGCGAGGATGAAAGCTGGTTTCCTGAGGATACACACTCCCATGAATGCCCAGCTTCCTGTCTGTTCAAGACTTGGCCAATCCATGTACACCAAGGTATGATGACAGCACTTTCCTACTGACACACTGTCTTCTCTGCCTTGAGTTGTAGCCCCTAGCATGATCTTCATGTACGCATATGGGCATGGTTAGTTTTTATCCATGTTTTTAATACTCAATGAAAGACAGACATGTTACTAATATTCAGCATATATGGGGACTGCTCCTTTCTCCATAGAGTCTTAGAGGGACTGAATACTTCTACATGGCTTGTGCAGGCTGCTGCAAAGACTCTATCAGCTGGAGTAATATAACAGACTATTGGACGGCTTACTAAAATTAGATAATTAATATCTGATTATTCCCACTACACTTTATCTTCTCAGTATAGGGCAAGACTAGGATCCTCTAAGTTGAAAAGCATCATGTTAAGTCCACCTGTCGCAATTTAGAATAATAACACTGTCATCAAGTTCAAAAAGAATTTAGTTCTTCAGCTACATGAGATTACCATTCCTTTCACTCAACTGTCTCAGGCTGTACAGTCACCTCTGAAGAACACATCCAGCTTCATTTGTCAAGAACTTCTTGTGCCTTTTCCTCTGTGTGTACAGTCATACCCCAGGACACCCAGCTGTATAGGTCCCAACAGCAACTGGTTTGAGGAAACATCAGCCTCAGCTTTCTTAACTCCTGGTGCTAACAAGAGTTCTAGTGTTGTTTATATTTGACCCTTCATCTTACAATCACTTTCAAATGGTAAATTCCTGATAACTTACTTTTTCCATAGAACACATTGCAGTCTTCCAATAGATGATCCATCTTACATTACTATACATTTATTTATTTTGCATTGCTTTCAAAAAGTGAAACTTGGTATTTTAACCGGATTCAAAACATCTACATTTAAAATCATATTCACTAACTAGAATTAATGAGTTTTTCTACTTTCTGATCTACGATTCCACCTTCTCCTACAGTTTTATTCACTTTTGCATTTTCTCCCCATTTTTCATAGCAGCAATTAAAAATGTATAAATTAGTATTTCTCTGACATAGGAATATATTAAAGTCTTTTTCTAATCATATGATGAAGAAGAAAGTCTTGAATACGTTTTGCTTCCCATAACAAGCTGTCTTGTGATGCACATCATTCTTGAGAGGCTCTTGTAGTGCAAATGCTACCCATGTATTTGCGTAATACCTTCCACAGCCTAGCCACAGACTTGCTGCATGCTGTGAGTAAAGAAAAGACATTTATGTCTTCCACACTGGTTATGAAGGTGCAATATAGAAAGGTCTCTTGCTGGTTTTCACATTAGGAGTTCATCTCCATTGCAAAAAGCCTACATTCATGTTCTTCCCATCCAGCTTAAAAACTCTGTGATCATTTGCAAGACCTCGGGTGAAATCTGAACCTGCTGGATCTATTTGGCTTCTAGGTATGTAGATACTTCAGCTGACACCCATCTTGATGTCTGCCATCTCCAGTGCCCACCTAGCCAACAACACTCACTGAAATAGCAGTTCATGGCCACAGACTGCATGTTTAGGTGAAGTTCCCAGTTTCCCTAGTTTCTTGTGACTCAGAGCTGTTATGGTGTGTAGGTACAGTCTCAGACTGATTCATTCATGTATTCTGGTCCTGGAAGGATGAGGCAAGCTCCTTGCACAGGTTCCTCAGAGGTATGTGATTCCTCTGAGATAAGTTTATAGACAGGACAAAATAACATCTGTCTCTCTCATGGTCTGTAATCCTTTTCAGCCAGAACACTGGGACTCAAATGGAGGTCAGTATGGATCACAGCACTAAACATCTCAGGAAAGCCAAGTGGGTTACTTCACTCACCCTCTCTGATATAGAATATCTTTCTCAGTCCTTATAATAGGAGTGTTGCACTCACAAGGATAAACTCATGTGGCCAATGAAGGGCAGGATTACATGGCTATTAATGGGAGAAGGTGCATCTCAAAACAACCAGCCCACCTCTAGGATGGTTTGGTCCTGAATCTCGAGGATGGTGGGCAATTGAGACCCAAAGGATGAAAATGGAAACTGAGTTCAGCATTCCAATGGATAGTGAACATCACAGACACAAAAAACATTACTTTGGCACACTAACATTTGCCCCTGTCCTCACCTCTGGTGATCTCTCACTTCCACTGGGGATAACTACCTGCTTTTCTTTTTGTCATGTCACAATGACTAAAAATATTAACTTTCTTCTCCTTGCTAGCCACTGTTTCTCCTCCAAATATGCCAATCATCCTTTTCTCTCAATTTTATATGGATTAACATAATTAACTTAAACTCAGTTGTCCCCAGTGTGCTCTTAGCTTGAAGTGGGATGCTACTCCTCTTTCAGAGCTCAAGAATGGTTATTGTATTTTAAAGCCTGGGTGTTTCTGCAAATTCAGCTGGGCAAAAAAACCCACTACATGTCTCTTCAAACTTTGCCTCCATAAAGCCCAGAAGATCTTTCAGTAATGTGATATTGGCATGGCTGACCTTTTGCCTGGCTTCTCTGGCTCAGCCTCTGAGGATCTTCTCTTCTTGGGTATTTCACATTGTTACAATCATATAATAAAATGGAGTGAAGCTCTTGTTGACAGCAAACATAAAAAAGGGCTAAAACGACTTCTAAGATGGGTGTTCAAAGGTGGGAGTTCTTCAAGAAGAAGGAAAAAAGGATTTGAAGAATTCATCCCACAATATTCTATAGAAAAATTCCCAGAAAGACTCAGTTGTGTGCATCACTCAGGAATTGAGGATACACCCCACAGGCTTTGATTCTGCACAGCAGTGTGCCAAGTATCACACAGGTACAAATAGGCTGTCTACATATGCATTGCAAATGCAATTGGGACAGGCAGAAAATTTAAGGTTAGCCAACAGAGGAATAGCTATACAACTATACAAGCACAGCATAAGAGACAGTTACCCAAGCAGTCCAGAAAATGGCAAGATTTTATGTTTTGGTACAAGTCAATGGAACATAGAAGAGTGTGTTGGTAATAGCATTGCTCATTATTATGGTACTAACTTGTTTTACAGTAGCTGTGAAAATTTATAAGATGTTAAGAAACTGTAAGTGCGAGTGTTAACCTAATCATGGAATTCAAAATTATTGTAAATGTGTATTTAATACAAATTTGTAGTGACAGACAGAATACTGTTATCTGTCCCTAAGGCTTAGCCAGGTAGCTGCGACACATGAGAAGGCACTAGCAGAAGTCAGGAAACAAGAAACTCTTTCACTGTAGATGTTAGTACATTCTGCATTGGATCTGTTGAAGCCACCAAATGTCTTTGTAGGGAATGAATGTGGATATATTTTCAAAGCCACTACATTTGGCAAACTGGAAAGCTACGTTTACACAATCAAAGCTGCCTGAAGCACAGTAGCAGATGGCACTGCAGACAGATGCTAGGGAAAAAATGTTATTTTCTGCAAACATACATAAGCACTGAAAAGCTGTTTAGATGAAAAGGTTACTCCCTCATCTACTAGTTGCTAGCTGCTTTTTCAAAAACAGAGGTACAAACTTAAACTTCCTCTTTCCTTGACAAATGGATAAGACGAAATAAAACTATTTTTACTTTATGCAGTAAGGTATTACGAGAGAAAAATTAACAGCTTGGGTTTGCGTTCTGTCTCAGTTTCTCTCTCTTTTAACTTTAAAGTGTTGTATAATGAAGAAATGCTGACCTCCAAAGTTTTCCCAGTCCTGGCTTATGCCTTTCTTGAAGACTGACATGTATGTGAACACAAACAGACTCTAACATTACAGGGTATTTCTCATTCTAGGTAATAACTCCATCTTCTACAGAGCTCTGTTTAATGTACAGACGTTCATTGTTTCTCTCCTGAAACAAATCTTGCCATTGAAATCAAAATTTTCCACAGAATGAAACTAAGAATGCCCTCAGCCCGTGTACCAATTTTCTTTTTTTAAAGTTGAAATGCTTCAACAATGCCGTATTATACACATATAATTACGTTTCTCTGGTGTGTTAGTTTACTATTAACACAAGGCATACAAAACTGTACACTTTTTTATTGGAAATGAAGTTGAAGCAAATTTATTTTCACAATATTCTTAATAAAATCCCTGTTAAAATACTTCTGATTTAACAATCTCCATTTTCTAGATGGATCCATAGAGTAGTCTGCTGGACAAGATAAATGGTTCATTGTAGTAATGTCATGGTTATTTTTCACAGCCTTATTTAAAGACATCTACTCTTCTCCTCATTTCCCCTCTCCTCCCTCACAGAGAACCCCCCCCAAACCAAGAAGAGAATTTTCAAGAAGAAATTGAATTAACAATATCCTATGCTGCTATCCAACCTCTGTTCAGGAAGCACATGATTTTTAAAACCTGTTCCTCCCATGAAATGCATCTCTGACCTTCAGAAGAAATCATGGCTGGTTTAAACATCCATGTCTTTAAGTACACCTGTAACTGGAGAATATACCTACAACTAGAGATGACAATGCTTTAGAGAAATGGCATGAAAATGTGAACCCCTCATTTTTAGGGTCTTGAGGGAGCAAACCTTCTCCTTTCCTAGTCTCTTCTCCTCAATCAGTTATTGGCTAAAGGCTGTTTGGTGACAGAAAGCCATCATTTGCATTTTAGCTTGTTTTTCCACCTTGCCATTTGAAACAGAGTGCTGAAAATACTCTGCTTAGTTCTTTCAGTGGGTTGCTGGTTTTAATACAAGCTGAAGTAGTACAGTTGAATTTTCCATTAAGTAACTAGGCAATTTCATTATAAAATGTATTAATTGTATTTTCTAGTCACAGTAAGCAGGAGAGATAAAGTAAAAACTTCCAGCAAGCTCAGAAAGACAGAGGATAATAGTTCTTCGCATTAGTAAAAGCTATCACCACTTAGGGTATTAAGCTTTCTGTTACAGCAGAAGCATCAGTCTGACCTTCACATTCATCTACTTTATTGGTATATTTTAGTATTTTTCTTGTAAACACCACTGCAAAAAGAAAATTTATGGCAGTTTTGAAATACGTGGGGAGTTTTAAATGATCATTCCATCAGTGCCTCTTACTCTGTTAGAAACTGACAGGAGATAAACTGGTCTTAAATCTATCAAGGGTAAACCTCATTAAGCAATGGTCAAGAGGAATCAATCCCAGTACAATTAAGCAGAGAGATTCATGAGATCTACTCATTCTGGGAGAGAAGCAAGCTGTCTGGTTAATACATGAAAGATGTATCAGAAGTAAAAAAAGATGTTTTTAGGTCAAGTGTCTTATGCACATCAAAAGTACAGTTCTAGAGAAGAGTTATGAATTAAATGAGAAACAACCATGAAATCAGTGTTAAAGTATCAATATGCATTTTTATTTATTTCTGTTAACATGCATAGCAATATATCATAAACATATTTTAAGGTATATGTTTTAGCAACTCTCTGGCAGACGTTTGGTTTTCATAAACCAAGTATATGGCTTACATTTAAAATAAAGCAGGTGTGCCTCATGCACAGACTAATTATACTGCAAAACAAAACCAAAATGTTCCTCTACACAGAATGACCAAAGTCATCATCCTTGAACTAGATCTGGCTGCTTAGTAGTGTTCATTAGTTGGGGACAGTTCCCAGAGCTGTCAATTAAGGCAATTTCCAAAACACCTTGTCCTCAGCTGGGAAGGAAAATTAGCACATGTCCAAACAAAAACTGCAACAACTTTTCCTGTTCCTAGAATAAAAAAATTAAACAAATACACTTGAATTTTCCTGTACATGACATGAGAATGCAATAGAAATATAAGAAGCAAACAAATAAGAAAACAAGAGCTTTGTTCATTACTGTTCTGTAAGGAACTTCTGTTGGTTCTATGAAACAGAGAATCTCAGCATAACCAGTCTGCCTCTGCCTCTGTGAGAATTAGAAAGAGCAGTAAAGAAAAATAAAATATATTTTTATGAATAAAGGGGATTCAGTCACTTCTGGGTTTGTAACACAGTTTTCTTACTTTCAGGGAACATCTCTATCAGTAGCCTCCACACTTTGAGCAAACACTCTTGAAGTGCAAATGAACATCTTTCAGTTTCTGAGGCCAACATATATCTACACAAGTGCTCACTCACAAAGCATCCATGCCTTGATGCACTCAAGTTTCCTCTTCTCCAGATCACAGCTCACAAAGGGCAAGGAGCAAGTTTTCAGAGCAAATATGGTAATAATAACTCGTATGCTGAAAGGAACACTCATAAAATACTATGTAAAACATGAGTTTTCATATTAGCAGCTCTTGCAAAGATATGAGACATCTTCTTTAACCCACAAAATTCATTCTAAGAGTATGTATGATGGATCTCCCTTCTGTCTGCCTTATCCTTACAACCACAGGGTACTCAACTAAGAGGTGATGTAAACAGAAATCTATCAAACATAGGACATCATCTGCCAACTAAACTTCCCTGGTCCCATTTGGACTACAACTCCCTATCTGCCTGCTGATGGAAGCCTTGTGCATGTCTCAGGTTTCCCAAGGCC
This sequence comes from Acanthisitta chloris, assembly GCF_000695815.1. Taxonomy (NCBI): domain Eukaryota; kingdom Metazoa; phylum Chordata; class Aves; order Passeriformes; family Acanthisittidae; genus Acanthisitta; species Acanthisitta chloris. The sequence goes on along the minus strand of NW_008679675.1, from coordinate 60,897 downwards.
TCTCAAATAGTACTAGACTGATGAATAAGCACTTGAATGATTTGCAAGGTGAAAATCTCAAGACCATAATGACAATGTTTTCTTGAAGGAACATCAGGTTTTGGTTCTGTCCCATTTCCAATCAGAAGCAAAGGGGTTTTCATGGCAAATGATGACACAAATGAGGTGTCACTTTAAGTGCCATGTTTATTAACAACAGGAGTTCTAATCAGTAGGATAGGGATAGTTCAGAAAGAAAAAGTGGGAAAGATAAGCAGAAGTACAGAGAATTTGCAAAAGAAAGTTACCATCATGGAGTCCTGCAGCATCCTGTGGGTCCAACAGTCGCATGGTGGGGGAAGATTCCTGTGAAAAATTGGTGCTCAGGGGGGAGAAGCTTCCAGTGAAAAATTGGTTGGCTTGCTAATTATTATTTTTCCCCACCCCATCTCTAGAATATTCCACCTCTTTCTTCCAATCAGTCCTTGCAGTTTTGGAGTGCTTATTAATACCAGAGCATAGTCCTGCCATCGGGTTATGTAGCTGCACATGTTCTGGGTGGACTTGGGTGGGGAGAGGGGCCTTGGTGAGGCAACCATCCTCCATCGAGCACCTTCATCGCTGAATCTATTTTGACCTTGTCTCTGGTGTGTGTGTCCTTGCCATGGTGGTCTTGAAGTAAAACCACAAGCAGTCAATATGGCAAAAAGTCAAATGCAAGCAGCAGCTAGCCTCCCTTTTGTGTGCCTCACAGTTTACACAAAGGAGCAACACTGAGACATTTTTGGAGTTTGGATCAGTCTCACAGGTTGCTCTCACCAACCAGTTTATGCTCTCACTTATATCAGTGTTTCTTGGCCAGGAGGAAAAAAATCCTCCATTTCTAAGCCCTTTGTGAACTGAATTTTTAGTACAGACTTGAGAAGTCTTTGCACAACTCCTTCCAAATCCCGCACAGTTGCAATTGTGCCAAAGGACTGCCATCCTGCACCCAAGAGAATACAGAAACACTCTAGATGGGACTCCTTTCTTTTAATCCAAAAGGGCAGTATTTCCCACATTCTGATGCTGGTTGCAACCAGAAACAACAGTGACAGCTTCCAGGAGGATTCAAGACAAATAACAGTAGCTTGAATTATGGAACAAAAATTACAGGGAAAGTGTAACTGAAGGTTCTCTGATGTTCTGAATGGATCCCTAGAAATGGGAACAAAGGAATGCTTGTAGCAAAGCTGGAAGTCATACAAACAAAATATTAAATATGTGCCCCAGAATTTAATCCTAGAACCTTTTTTTTTTTTTTTTTTTTTTTGGCAAAATTGCAGGTTGCTGATAGGACAGCTTTTGTGCTGGATCCTCTTTCCTCTGGATGCAGTTGCTAAAGGGAGAGATAATTTATTTAGGAATTCTAATCAATGGCAAAAAAAACAGTGTAATGAATGATAGACTAGAGTTCACAAAATAAAATAGCTTTTTTTCAGATAAAGACCCTACTCAGTAAACCAATAATTTTTTTTTTACATGAACAATCATTTAAGCTGTGTTTTTATAAAATATGTGCTCTAGTGATTTTCGTAATGTATAAGTCTACCTGTATACCCCAATAAGCCAAACTGTTGGAAAAGTGATGGATTGTGTTTACTGTAGAACTAATTTTCCAGGTCACATTTGCACTGTATCCTTCCTGCAACAGTGAATTATGAAAGCATTTAGCTCGATATTTTGAAATTCATTTGCTCATGCCAAGCAGCACAGCGAATAAAGATAATATTAATCAAGAATCCATTCAAGTGTCAGCCTGTCAAGACAGATAGAGTTCATGGCTATATTTTTTTGCTGAATGTGCATACATACTCCTATGATTTCATCAGAGCTGTCAAATTACGTCAGCTTTAAAATTTTGTGTATATCCTGGCTTCAAGCTGCCAGAATCAGAGCTCTCATTCTTCCTCCTTCACACTGTTTTGTCGATTTTATTACATCATCTGCTTCAGGTTTGTTTGGTTTCGGTAGGAAGAGATTGTCATATATTTGTTCAATTCCTTCTTTAATAGTTCATTCTATTAAATTCTAATAGTTCCTCAAGAGAAATGGAATGTACACAGAGAAATAAATGTGACTGTTGATTGCTTTTTAAATTCCTCTAAAATACAGTGCTTGCTTAAGCTTTGGCTGAGGAAAAAAACCCATGTTTGTCCATAGTAGTAAAGTTACCTTCCTCAACTTTCCTGTCAATTTGCCAACCTCTCATTTGAAAAAACTCTTTGGAAGGGCTGTTACATATAGTCTACAAGCCAACTCTAACTTAGCCTTTCCTGCCAACGCTAGAAGGAAAATATATTTTTGTCTTTTAATTGAAATGGAGGCTTGGAATTTTGGACATTTTGCCAAAGATAGAGTGTGTATAACAGTCATCACAGCAACTGGAGACTTCAGTGAGCAGTATTAAAAAAAAAAAAGGTAATTTGTTCAGTGAGCAGTATTAAAAAAAAAAAAAAGGTAATTTTGAGTTAAATACTGACCCAGCTCTTATTACCCATGTTATGAGGTCAAATGCCTCATACTAAACAGTCTGAAGGTAGTTGCTTAAAAACATGAATGAGACGTCATTTTTCTTCCTGGTATCAGGCCATCAGAAAATACAGCAACACTTGTCTGACTGGGAATTGGACCTGACTTAGCCTGACCCTTCACACTCTGAATGTAAAAAACAGGCATGAAAAACTATACACGTAATCTGGCAGAGCAAACTCACTGCAGCAACAAAATGCTGAGTACTTAAAATGTTAGTACTAATGGGAATTTGCTGAGTGGAAGCATTCACTCAGGCTTTAGCAGAAGGAATATTTTAATGTGTTGCAAATGTTCAGCCCAAATAAGGCAGCAAGAATCAGTGTAGAAGACAGAAAAAGCTCAAATTCCTTAATTTATCAAAACCAACGAAGCTGGACAAAGCAATTGTTGTAAGTTAGTTGTTAGGGGTCCTCCTTTATTAATATCCACACACCATATTCCATTAGAACAACAATTTTCACTGTCACATGTAAATTATACTCTGTATTTCTGCCTACAAACTATTCCTGACTCTTTTGTGTTATGTTCATTTTTTCCCTTTCTTGAAACTTGGTCTTTTAGTCAATGTATTAGTGAGTGCAAACACATCACAATTGCACTGTGAATTATTTTTGGTTGTGGTTGGTTTGAAAGACTCATCTCTAAGGTCAGTACGTGGGCAGGAAACCCAGTTTGAATGTACAAAGCAGAAAACAAACAATAAAAAAAATTAAGTGGGAGGAGGAAGCCTTCCTGTGGGCAGGGTGGAAGAACCCTGAGGGGTTCAAGTGAGATTCTGGGCCATGGGAAGGATGAGGGAGCCCATCTGGGTGACCAGGAACATTCAGGACTAATGGTACCCTCAGGACCAAGATTTTTTCTCTCTGTGAAATATCTAGAAAACCTACACTTCGAGATACCTTTAAATAGTTGTAACCCTTGATTTGAGTTGCATATTAATGGAAGCACTATAGCAGAAACCACTCCAGTCTATGGGGTTACAAGAAATTGGAAGTCAGAAATAAAAAGGCAGCTTGGAAGAAGGTGCAGGCAGCTCAGGAGGGCTACAAGGATGTTGTAAGGTTACACAGTGAGAAAATGAGAAGAGATAAAAACTAACTAGAACTTAATCTAGCTACTGTCATAAAGGGCAATAAAAAATATTTCCGTAAACACTTTAGCAACAAAAGGAAGGCTAAGGCAAATCTTCATCCTTTATCAGAAGCAGGGGGAAAACATGGTGACAAAGGATGAAGAGAAGGCTGGGATACTTCATGCCTTCTTTGCCCCAGTCTTCAATAGTAAGAACAATTGCTCTTCACGTACACAACCCCCTGAGCTGGAAGACAGGGACAGAGCACAGCCAGGACAGCTGACCTGAACTGACTGAAGGGATATCCCATACTACATGGTATTGTCCTTAGCAATACATTTTGGGGAAGGGAGGAGGAAGTGCTAAGTGTTTAAAGTTATGTCATCTGTCTTCTAAAGTAGCCATTACACATGCTAAAATCCTGTTTTCCAGGAACTGGATAAACATCTGCCTGCCAATGGAAGGCAGAGAACAAATCACTTTGCTTGTGCAAGCAGCTTTCCTTCACTTATTAAGCTGTTTTGATCTTGAACTACCAGTTGTTCACACTTTTGCATTCTGATTCTCTCCCTCCTCTGACGGAGGAGTGAAGAGTCTAGGTGGGGGTTTAGCTGCCAGCCAGGGTCAGCCTACCACCACTCTTGAACTACCAGTTGTTCACACTTTTTCATTCTGATTCTCTCCCTCCTCTGACAGAGGAGTGAAGAGTCTGGGGGGGGTTTGACTGCCAGCCAGGGTCAGCCTACCACCATCCTCATAAATCTAATTTTAAATAGAGGAAAACAAATAAAAACTCTTCTCCTCATGATTGCTCTCACCATGCTTAAATAAATGTCATGAACTGGGAGGGAGGAGCTAAAAGATTCTTGTTTGGTGATGAATGAACTTTTTCAACACACTGCCTATTGACATGAAACTGCTGCATTGGACAACAAAAGCCAAACTGAGCAACACCATATGTGAGCATTCAAAATCCATCTGAGTCAGCCACAATGCCATTGGGTCACAAGCTACACATGATTTCCTCTGGATAAACCACTGTTTGAGTAACCTCATAAGGCTGTTGTTTGTAATTTGGAATGAAAACTAATCACCCTGAAGAATGCAATCTGCTCAAACATCCCCAGGAGAGAACAGGACATTTCTCCCCATCTGTGGGGAATACTGCCCATCAGAGGTGAAGCACAGGACACCTCAGAAGGCACAGAGGGATGTCTGGAAGGGGGTGCTCTGCCTCCTGCTTGGAAAAGTAGGTGCAGAAGGATAAACACATGCAGCCTGTCCCTGATAGGTTCATCTGGGAAATCTTTGGTGGCTTCTCTGCCTCAATAGGATGCTTCTCCCTGCCCCAGGCCTATTGTTTTCTCTAGTCAAGATTATCCTTTGACTTTTCTCCTTCCAGACAAGTATCACCACTATCCTAGATGTGGCTATCATTTCCTAACTGAGTTTTTAGGAGGACATTTTACTTGGAAAAAAAAAAAAGTTTCACCAGTTAATAAATAAACAAACATACAAAACAAACAAGAAAACCCTCATAAATTCACAGAAGGATTTCCAGTCAGATCTTGTCCTTCTCACTGTGTTTCCCATCTATGTAGGGACTGCAGGAGACTTTCACAGCTGCCCTTGCTGGGACATCATCTCTCCAGACACACTACTGAAGAGCATCAGAAGTGTAGCAGTGGAGCTGCAGTGAGAGCAAGCCTACCTCCCTCTTCTGTCCTGTGCATGGGCCTAAAATGTGTCAAAGAGGAAAATTTTGCTTGCAGTTGCACCTCCTCATCCTTTCCACTGAACAGGCAAATTAGAGCACTGAACCTATATAAGAAAAAACAGTTGTCACTGAAGACCAAGTTTTAGGCCATGTAAAACAAAAAAGATGTGGTAGTAATTTGAATCAGGACAGGTAGAAAGCTTGGTAGGGAATTTTTCAGAGGTAGGAGCAAGGCATTGCTAGCAAGGGAAAGCCAGGTATAGGACACAGTGCAAAGGAGAATGGAGATATATATACAGTGTCACCTCATCAGTATACGCTATTAAACTTTCTGTTCAAAAAACATTGCAAAAGACAAAACATAAACTAGCAAGACATTGACAAAGTATCTTCTAAAAACTGATGTTCAAAAATAGTTCAACTCCAAATTTAGCTGGCTGGTGTTGTGATGCTGAGAAGCATATAACCCTGAAGGTGATGAAGAACTGAAAAGCCTAGTATCAGTGGAGCCAGTGCAAGCAAAAATGTACAGCACTGCTCGGGCACCTTTCTGAGTCAGAAAAAGACTTCCAGACCAAGCTGGCCTTCACTGGGAATTTTACCATCTCAGTAGCTGAGCACTCACCTTGTTTTCTCAGAATAAATCCTCTGGTTGAGTTGGCCACTCATTACCACATCTCAGACACATTAAAGAACCTTGTTAGTCACTTGTTAAAATGTGTTAGCACTGTTCCCATAAGGCTTGGGTCATACTGTGGTCAGGCATAGCTCTCATCTTACACAACTGCTTTTCTACATTTATGTTACTGTGATAGAAAATGGGACACTGTGTCCAGAAGTGAGCCTCATCTTGAAACAAGCATAATGTTACTAGCATTCAAACCCCTAAGCAGTCCATAGAGCTCATATCAATTGGAATGAAAGGGTTTTACTTACTTCTGTTAGAAATTACCTTGGTTAATTCTTATATACTATTGATTTTATCACTTGCTGCTGCCCATTTTGCTATAGTGTGAGTAACTGAGCACGGGACTTTGCAGCTTGGTAACTTTTCTCCCTGCAAGGGAGCTCTACCTCATGGATTGTTTTAGCAAATCAGATTTTGTTGTCTGATTTTGTCACTTCAGCCCAACATCTGCTTTTTTTCCTTTAAGTGTCTGTGCTTAACATGCTTGTGCTAGATTCTGTAAACCAGCACCGTCAGTTTCATCCCTTGTCAGTCTGGACCACAACCTCTCCTGGATGCTCATTGCTTCTGAAACAGGATGTGTGACAGAGATGAAAATTTAGGATATTTATCTGCAACTTGACTCTATTCTCATTTCTCAGAAATCAATTTCTCCCCACTGTGTTTATAAGCCTGAAATGCAGTTGAGCACTTTAAGGCCACCAAGCAAATTTACATTTGATTGTTTCATGAAATAGAGCTGCTCTCTTGAGGAACACTGGCAGAAACCCTGTCTGTGATATTAAACAAGGATTTGGGTGGGAGATTCAGAAGCATGACTGCAATATGATCTCCATGTAAACGTATATCACTGTTAGGCAAAGGAGGAAAATTTACTCTGCCTTCAGAGCCCAACTATGTAGCATGAGAGGAGGTGGTCTCTTGGTTAGACACCTAATTCCAACAGTTCTAAAATGATCCATTTCCAATTTTTAAATATTTTTACTGAAATTCCTTATAATTCATCCCAACTGCTTTGTCACTATCATTCCCAGCTCTATCACAGACTGAGATCAGCACTATCTACAAGAACTTCAGATATGAAGGTGTTCCTCAACTCCCCATACTTCTAGTTCTGCATTGAAGCACAGACACCTGTAACTCTCCCTGTCCATTTACCACAGAGCTGAGCTTAGCAAAATTACCCAGAGCAATGTGCATTACTCCATGAAGAGAGAAGATATCAGGTGTGTCCTTCATCTTTCAGTCCAATGTTAGCAAGGCTAGAAACTACTCCTAGATCACAGACCATTTTTTTCCATGAAGACAGACTCCTCCTGCTGTGAAGCAAGAGGCCCAAGTGCAGAACCAGTCAGATGCCTGTGTATCTGGTCTTTTGCAGTGATGTCCACCAGGATGTGTCCTGGTTAGCAAGGGCTCTCATCACAAAACTATGCTTAGTTTGGCACCTTATTTCTGACATTCTGACATTTTTTGTTTCTAGGTTGAAAATCCAGGAGGGAGATTTCAGTGCTTCCTAAATTTTATGAGGAGTTGCTCATCTACACACAGGGCTTTTGAAGGACTGGGTTTTAGCCATCTCTGTTAATATGTGTTGTCAAGCCTCAGCATCACCTTAATCTACATGTTTTTCTTTTTCCAGCAGTCCCTGATACCCAGTGTAACACCTCAGTTAGCTGTAACTGAATAAAAGGTATAGCTAATTGTTTAGCACAGGCACACACTGGGATATCTTAGGATAAGCAATTCACAGAGCCAATCGTGTGTCAGGAGTCTGTTATGTGAATTTCTTGCTTTTAACATAAGTTATTCTAGTACTGCATTTTCATCCATGCATACCTGGCAGTTTGCTAGACTAATCTCAGAAAGACACACCATAAACTGGATAAAAATAGGACATGATTTCCACACGGGGGACTGAGCTGTGACAAAACATGAACTGGCAACAAGCTAAATATGAATGTAGAATTTAGCTCAAAAATGCACATGATAAACATCCCCTGAAACTGGCTGTGGGACAGGAATAAGACTCGAGATATATTTAATCTTTTTTTTTCCTTTTCTCTCCTGTCTGTAACTTAGCAGTAGTTCACTGCAAAAGCCATGTATTCATGTGAGGCCGAATTATAGGTCCAGCTGTATCTCCACTCTCAGAAAATTTATTCTGACTTTTAAACCCTACTTGAGGGACCATAGAAAGAAGCAAAGACTGTTGGGATGCAAGTTGTAGATGCAACAAAAGATATCTCTGTAGAGGACACCCCAGACTCTTAGTTTGCCAGAGAATGACCTTTTGAATTCCTGATAGAAAAACATCATGGAGAGTGAGAGGAGTAAGCTTCAAAATATTTCTGCACCTTCCTGCTGCTGGTTGTCTGATATCACCTACAGTCATCACCTTTGCAGTTCCAGCCTGCTGCTCTGACTCTTCTTATGGTCATATGCTTTTCTTCTGGAGTCCCAAACAATCCTTCTGGTAACCTTACCTACTGTGAGAGAAAAATCCACCTCATGCCTTTTCTGACACCCTGGATATGTCTCAGCTCTCCTGCAATCTGTACCATCTGACAAGAGTATACCAGGTCAAACGACCTCTGGAAAGGGCAGAGGATGAGGAAAATGTGCTGTTACAGCTCTATCTGAAAACAGCCTGCCAGCTCTGGAAAGTGGAAAGCAGACTCATTATCCTTAAAATTGGATTCACATGCTATCTTCTGCTCTTTTCGATTAGCATCAAGAAAATTCCCTGGTTTTGGCTCAGGAATCAGCCATCCAAAGAGACAGTCCCTTTCAGTACAGGAGAAAGAAAGGTGACCCTACTACTTATTATTTGAAAGAGAGTGCAGCTATTTAAGCATGATATGTAGGCCACTGATCATAAATTACAATTTAACCACATCTGGCAGGATTAATCATACTACTCAGTTTTGTAGCAACCTGTTTTTAGTTATTCCTCTAGGAGGTGATACTTTGAAAATTCTGATTAAATGTAGGACTTGCTATCTGCAATATACTAGAGTATCTTTTTGCAGAGGAAACACCTTTCACGCTCTGTGATCAGCATTGTAATCGCAATTATTTTGGTAAAATTGGGATTCATTCAATATTAAGGTTTGTTTTTAAAGCTTCCTGACCTCCAGTGTCTTACTTCATGTCATTCAGTGTCGGACAGATACAAAAAACACAATAATGAAAAAAAAAGGGGCAATGGGGCAAGGTGGAGGTTGCATGCTTTTTTCCCACTTCCTTTTGCATAAAGAAGTGCAAAACTTAATTTTTCTTTTTTTTCGCTAAGGGTTTTTGTTTACTATTCATTTCTTATTTCTAAGATATAATCTGCTGCCTTCTTCAATTTTTTTAATGTCTTCCTAGGAGATTGAGAAACTGGTCTGTGGAGTTTACTCAAGCCTTGATTGTCTGGCAGGTGCTTGAATTAATTAAAGGAAAAAAACCAGACAAAGGAAAGAGTTTTAGCAACCTGGATAAAAGTGCATGTCCTCTTTTTCACTTCTCACTTTACACTGCTTTTGTGCTTCTCATGATGTAAACTTCTGAGTTTTTTAGTTATCCATTGAGTCCTCTGGGGAAAGAGAGTAGGCAGCATCTGTATTTCTAGTGGGAAAGGAAACTGCAAGACAAATAATTTAAAAGAAAAGACTAAAATAAATATTTCAGGCTTACTTTATCTAAATAAAGAAACAAAAAAAGGACTGTATGACTGAGACACAGAGTCTGTTTAAACCTTGTTAAAATTTGAAATATTCCGAATAAACTGCAAAGATTTCCTTGTGATTTACACCTACAGCAGCATTCAGCTGCAAAGTCAACCTCCAAGTTGTTAAGAAGGGCCTTTTATCCACACTCCCCTGCAGGTAGAAATGAGAGGGATGGGGTCCAAGTGTATCCAGCCTATTGCAGACATGGCACCATAGTGGCTGTTTGGCCTGTGATCCAGACACACAATGAATGGGAAGAAGTGACATCAGAAATCACAGGCAAGAATCACTTCTCCTTCATCAACTTTCCTAGATTTGTCCTATTTGTTCTGTTTCCTAGATTTCCTAGAAATAGACACATTTACAAATAACAGAGGTTGTTGTCCAACTGCAAAACCTCATTGTTCATCCAAAATTCACTTTTGGCTGACTTGGTCCAAAAGTGACTCTCCTCTGAGCTAAAGCCTGTGTGGAAGGGCCATGCACTAGTCATAGAATCACAGAATTGTTTGGATTGGAAAACATGTCTAAGATCATCTGGTCCAACTGTTAGCACAGCACTGACTATTCCACCACAATAGAAGCCAGTATCTTAAAAGCAAAAGGTATTTTTAAAAAGTCTGAAAATTCAGCTCTCAGTCCTTCTGGTATCATTCTTTTCTTCCTCCAAAATAAGTAACGCTGCTGAAAGGATTACTTACAGAGAGCTCAAATATTGTTTTAGACAATATATGCTATGGCTGACTGCACATAAAGGGCCTCCAGCAGAAAAAAAACTTTCAGGAAAATTACAAGGAGAAAAACTATGGGAATCATTTTTTTTCTTTGACTAATGAAGTAAGCACCCTGACAGGAGTGCTGTGTGCTATATATTCCAGCAGCGCCAAGCTATCTTAATACACGAGGCAGAGGGAAAGGCAGATAGGAGATAATGCTGGAAATGGTAATAGGATGTGGAGTCAAATGACAGCTGAGCTCGTGGCTCCTCCTGGATCAGCTCGGAGCCTGTCAGGGGTCTGCTTGTCAGGGACGTGGACATGCAAAGTCACCAGCCCCTCTCAAAATGTAGGAAGTTGAGAAGAGATGTCCAATCTCAGCCAACTTAAGTTTTTCAGAAAGATATGAAGTCATGCTTCTTCACTGCATTGCTAATCACCATGTGGCCCAAAGGAGTATAAGTACTCTCTGTTCCATGGGATGCATGTAGATTTTCAGTCACCTGGTGCTTCGAGGTCTTGGAAGTTGCTTCTAAGTACTGTAGGACAGGGGCACAGGGACCTCAACAGGAGTTCTGTCTGCCATTCTAATCATAGAATCATAGAATGGTTTCGGTTGAAAGGGACCTTATAGATCATCTAGTTCCAACCCCACCACCATGTACAGGGATACTACAGGGCTTAATCCTTCAAAGCTTTCTCAGACATACTGAAGCACCATGGCTGCCTTCCCAGGCTTGTGCAATGCAGATGAAATGCGTTCCCCTGCCTTTCCATGTCTGCAGTTGAAATCAGTAGTAGGAGATTATGTGATATAGCTGAATTATTTGAGTGAAAAATATGCCTGAAAGGGGGAGAAATGTGGAAGGTAAATGGCTTTCCTGCTGCTCAGATCACAGTGCATCAGGTCTGTACTGGTGGTGGACCTTAAGGGCTGGAAGAGTCAGGGAAGTGGGTGAGGGAAGGCTCTATGTCTTCTTCCTGTTGGACTAACCTGTGTGCTGTAGCCAATGACTAGCCAGGGGGCTTATGTGTTGGCTGCCTCAGCTCCAAAACTGGTCTCTGTCTGGGGTCACTACACCCATGCCTGTGGATACCACATGCTATCAGCAGCCAAGAGTGCTACACTAGGTGAAGGGCAGTGGAGAATCAGATGATCTTTAGCGGTAAAGCTCTCTAGTTATACAATAGTCAGCATAACTTTGGCTGTGTCAGAAGGTTGAAGGTTTTTTTTGTTGAGGAATACATTTAGTGCAGGTAGATTGGTGTGTAGCTGCAGTACAAGCTGCAGGTTGAGCTCTGGGTGGCAGGAGCCCAAGCCCAAGGACATGAACTGCTGACCCCTTGTATAACAAAGGGCACAGGGACCCATCGCACCAGCCAGGTGACCAGACATTCAGAGACACAGCAGGAGCCAACTACACAGGCTTTCTGACCTTAGACTGTAAGGATGTAAAAGCCCAGGAGCTCCTTTGTTTGAGATTCCTCCTCAGAGGCATCAAGTAGAGCTGTTATTCAGTTATATTGTTATTTAGTTATCGCACCATGATTTCATTCTTTTAAGGATCTGGAGATCTGAGACTGCTATGGGAAACCTGGGGTTGAGCCAGTAAGGAAACCTTCTCTGACCATGTGAGTATGGAATGTGGAGCTGAGAAGGGGCATTTGTCCCAGCTCATGTGGTGTGAGTGACTGCCTGAGTCACTGCTGGATGGTGGGATAGGAAAGTTTCTTTAACATTTTCCATAGATAATTCCTCGAAAAGCAAAATCATCCAAGTTCCAAAATTGCCTCATGGCAATAAGCAGAAATTTGTCTGTTTTTTGAGAACAATGCCTCACCAGCAAGCTGATGGACAAGAAGGATAACCGAATGCTTCCTTTAACCAGAAATTTTCTTTTCAGCTGACATTCAGCCAGAGGCAAATAGAAAATGGTTACTCTTGAGGCACAGTGAGTGTCTTAAGGGGCTTTTGAACCCTCCCACACCAGAACTCAGCTGAGTTGCTGACCTCAATAACTGCTCCACGGAGACAAAGTGTGAACCATCCTACACCATCCTGCCACTTTTCCAGCCGTTCCCTTCATCTGTCATGTATTGCCTCATTACTGGAAACTGTAAATGTCCTTGCAGCTTTCAAGGTCAGCTTTTGCTCTGCAGTGCTGTTTCTGAGAGTTGTTTGTTCCATGAACAGCTTCCTCCTTTTCAAACAAAAGACTCATATCAGGAGGGTACACACTACGGAGAAAATGGATTTATTTATCAGTGGAGAGATACACATTAAACCTCCTCACGTTACTCATAGCCTGGAAGATAGATTGTTGTGGCTGTAGGAGGGAAGCAGCTCTACTGTAAGAAAATGAAGTTCCAGCTAATTTGTTCTAGGCTACTAAGAAAGCCAAGGAAGTGATCCTCAGTTTGTTATAAAACAAATTCCTCCCACTCATTTACAATATAATTCCTCTATTATATGTGATTTCAAAAGATTTTGTTCTAAGAAATCCCATGGACAAAGTCACAAGATTTTGTATGATGTTTCTAATGACTTAATTTTCTGAGAGCATCAGCATTTTTTTCTGAGAGCACTTTGTGCTATTTCCTTCAGATTTCTAGTCCCAGCCTATGGCTAAAATATGTCGGATCCATCCAGGGTGCACAACTCTATCTTCCCTCTGATTTATGAGCTATGCCCGAACAATTCTAGCAGAAGGACTGGATGAAACTCTACCTTCTAACTGACTATATGAAGAGCTGAGTGAGGTTTTTCAATAAATGCTGCTTCCAAATCTTAGTTTTGTCTGAACAGATTTGCCCATCCTTGGTGTTAGTGAAAACAGACAACCCATATTCAAGGTTTCTGAGTTTGGGAAATAGGTTGTTTTTGAGATATAGTTCTCTATGTGGCTGTTGGAAATGGAAATTGCTGAAATGATTACAGTGTGCGAACTTACTGGAAGTCTCACAATATAAGCTGGATCTCTCTTCTAAACAAAAACTCCACTCTTGTAATTACTCAGACAGCATGTCTGCACAATTGTAGAGAGACAGAGAGAATAAAAAATAAACCTTGAAAGAAACCTCAGCTATAAATTATGGAGATCCATATTTGCATTTGAGAAGTAGAGTGGCATGCGTATGATAAAACCTGTCTTCTGTCATCTTTCCAAAGAAATTGGATTGCATGTAACTGCACACCCTGCTGTGCCATGCCACGAGTTATACAGGAGCACTGCTGTGATTCTACTGATTGCTGAAGCTCCTGGCCCTTCTGTGGTTTTCTTTGTAAGTTTCTAAATCTATAAAATGATCTTTACATAGAACTCCACAATTTTGTTTTCAGGCACAATCGAAAAAAGTGGCAGGGAAGCTTACGCTGAAGAGTGCTAAATGCTCCCATCTTCTCATAGGGCCCAATTTTCCTTTAAAGATGTTTTAAAGTGAGTGTAAAAATAGCTCCCCTCTCTTTAAAGATACATTCAAACCTAGCAGCATCAGGATAATGGAGACTGAGGCCCATGTGCCTTAATAAGTATTGAAGTACTCATTGTCTCCCAGTCAACCCTTAGCCATTTGAATAGTCAATCCCATAGAGCAAGTACCCTGTTGGATCACCCTGAGGGAAAGGCACAACTTTTCTGGACATCCTAGAGAAGACTTGGTTGTCTGTGCATTTGTGCACTTGGTTGTCTGAGGAGGGTGAGATCAGAAGCTTTACATTCAAGGAGTAGAAATGCCTTTCAGAAATATATAAAACATGAAAAGAAGGCACATCCCTTCAAATCTGTGTTAAAGATTTGCTTATTCAAATTGGATTTTCACAGAGTTTAGAACTCAATCCTTTTTAATGAGTGTTTTAGCATGATTGATTGACTGCTCCATGCATCTGACAGGTAACTGAATTCATAAGATATTGTTCTTATTCCCATATTTTAAGCTAAAGAATGATGAATAACAAATAGAAAACTTCTTATCTGTGGACAAATAAGCAGCTTCACAGTAAATCTGCATGAAATCAGCTATTCCACAAATGCTGCACAAATAGAACCATATTCTGCTCTTTGCAAATAGAAAGTTGCAAATCATGATCAAGACCAGCAGCTATCAGGCATGAGTTGTTATAAACTCTAAAAAGTTCCAAAAGTTAGAAATTAACCATTGGTGGTGGTTTTATTGGCCTTAGTTCAGAAAAAAATACATATCAACACATGCTTCGCTTCAGGCCTACTGACCTCTGGGCCATACTCATCCCTATGATGCTGAACTTGCAATGTTCCCTTTCCACTTCTCTGAATTTAGTCAAGCTTAGGAGCAATTATATCAATAAGGTTACAACATTCAACAGGAAAATCTGGGAGAGCAGATACAGCCTAGACACCAGCTGCTACTCAGAAAGCTTTTTCTCAGGACAAGGTGTCTACACAACCTCTGATAAAGTGGCAGTTTGTGTTTTGTGTGATCCCAACCCCTTACATCTTTCTTACAGTAACACAATCATAACTAAATTACTTGGTTTTGCTCTTTTCTTAAAATACAAATGTTCTGATATTTTACTTCAAACATCACAATTTCTTTTTTCAAGGAGTCTTTCCTATGCCGATAACAATCCTGGGTTTTGCTTTCTAACACAATTGCTTTTGCACCACACACAGTTACAACATGTTATCCCTGGCTCAAAGGGCATCATCTTTTTTTCTGGGTATTCTAATCCACCGCTGAACCACTGCTGCACTCCTGAAAACAGAACGTAAGCAAGAATTTCCTATTTGTTCCACAGTTTTCAATCACTGCATGGAATACAAAAAGGCAAGAAAACAAATGTGCAAGGGGTGAAAATTTTGTGTTACACCACCTTTTATATAGAAATCACCTGTTTATGTTTTTACTCTGAATTTTGTAGAGTTATAGGGGAATTGGCCGATATAAACAAGATAGATTCATAATTTCAGACAACTTAATGTCAAAAGGGTCATTATGGTCCGAGTCTTAAGAGGAAGCATGCAGTCGTTACTTCATAGGATGAATACCTGAAACCATCTTCAAGAAATCATTCTTGAGGGCTTTATTCTCTTATATGTAAGAATAAGCAGGCAGAGTCCATGGTCTTTTTCTATACCAGATTTCTTTGGGATACTAAGAAGCTTTTTATATGCCTTACATGATTCACACAGAACTCAGAGGCTCCTCCTGCAAGGCACAGGATTATTTGCTACCCCTTGGCCTTAGTGGAAGGTGAGAAAATATGCTTCCTGAACTCCAGCATATGTGAATTTCATCTACTTGACTGCCTGCTATATTCCTGTGCGTGGGGTTCCTTCACACATGACAGCAACAAGAAAAGCCTTCAGCACAGTAAACTCTTCCTCCAGTCCATTCTTCTGACGTGTTCTTAGACCAGACACAGTATAGAGAATGACAGAGATGTATGACTGTGTTACCTGTGAGAATGCTCTCTTGTCAGAACAACAAAAAGCAGTAGAGGGAACCAAATGTTGGCATAAAATGCTTCTTTACACACCTCCCTTCTTTAGCATGGCTTTTCTGCTCCCACTTGGGAACTTCACAAAGATGGCCCTAAGCAACTTGCAGTTTCCACTGATGGGAGTTGCATGATCAAAAGTATTTGTAGTGTTGAGCAAAGATTTCAAGTAGACAAACCTTCTCATCTAGAGCTTGGGCATAGAATAGAGCTGAACTGATTGTCTCTAAAGGATTCTTTGATCAGTATTCCTCTGTCTCTCAAGGACACCAGATAGATCACAGAGATAGTAGTGGTGCACAGAGATTTCACGTACCTTTTGTGCATGGAGTCAATAAGACTAAGTCCAAGTATCAGGCAACTTTGAAGAATGACCTGCTCCTATTTCTTGTGCCTCTAGGATGCTGCCCTGCAGGTAACATTTGCTGAAGGTTTGGGAAAAAAAGTCTTTGGCTAATTGTGGTTGAATATGTGTTTTCAATTTCACTATGACCTTGTGTAAGAATTTGGATGGATTTCCCTCTATCCTTGCAGTTCTGCAAAAGCAGGGAAAGACAGACTCAGTGAATGTAGAGCACTGACAAAGCATAGTTGATGCAGGGTTGGGTTTTTTCAGGTATTCTTGAGCATATGTCCTGTTGTGGATGAGTAAGAAAGATGTTCATGGTTCCTGCTTAACACTGATTATTGTATTGCCTTCTGGAACTTGGCACCTGACCCACCACCTAAGTCCAGTTCCTAACATTCTATAAAGATTAGTGACTTACACCATGTCACTGCTTTGGAGGTATCTGATTTGGCATATTTTTGATACCAGAAGAAAATGACCTCTGAATTCTGCTTCAGTCAGCCTTGCTGTTTCACTGGAGACCTACGCTGGCTACTCTCTTACACACTTTTCAATCCATACTGATATTCTTCCAGATGAGATAACTTGACCTTTAGGAAACCCATCTACAGCTGAATGTGCAAGAAGTGACAGCCTGAAATGGTATGTTCTTGTCAAGGTAATAAAGCCAAGCTCCAAAAAAGATCTAACGTATGCAGATTCCTTTTCTTTCAGAGGTGACTGCAATTTCAGGGAAAAGGCAAGCAGGTGATTGATTTGTTTATAGTGAGTCAGGAGAGCACAACTGGAGGTGAATTTCAAGTCTTCTCTCTGTTACAGCTGTGGAATGACACACAGGTTAAAGGGTCAGTCACGGTATTTGCATCTCAGGCGTAGACCTGGCTGTCTGTTTGGGTTCAGAAAGATAGCTCAGGGTGAAAGAATGTAATGCACATTCTGGGAAACTTTGTAAAAAATAACCCCTGAGGCATGGGAGGATTGAGTAGTTAAAATTGCAATTCTTCTTCAGAAAATTTTCAATAGCAATTATTAAAAGAAGACTGAGCACCACTGCACCATCCAAGATTTCTGAAATACTTATATAAAGCTAAATAAATGATGATAGTTTCTTTACCATGATACATATTCAGAGATTTTGCAGTGATTATCTGGAGGAAACCCACATGCTCTGTGTCTGCATTTGTTGGTAGTGGTTTCCATTTGAAGCACTTGCTCTACAGGCACAGGTTTTCCTGATCTGCAACACAGTTTTGTGATAAGTGTGTGATAAGTATTTTCTCACTCATCAGCTTTGTTCGTGGCTTTGGGTCTGTGTATGTCCTTGGTAGGGAGAGACAGTGTGGGAAGATATTGATGGTTGACTTGGAAGTTGAATAGCTAATGCATATCTGTTAGCCAACACTTCGCCAAGTGGCTGCATGGTACTTGGCTGCTGGCTGGGGTTAAACTATGACATCAGCATAAGAGTAACTTTTCTTTGTTGATTCTAGAAACTATCCTGGGAATTGGATAATTCATTGGAGAGACTTGTTTCTGTTTCACTGAAGGAAAAAAATCAAACGAAGTCATGACTCAGGACTTAGGCTCCCTCCAGAGGAGAAATTCAGACATTTCTTTCAATCCCTGATCACACATAAAACTGTCATAGGGGATTCCTACGAAGCATGGGCCCTTCATGACTGGTCATAGACAAACTGTCAGCAGTTGCTAGCATGTTGAAAATGAGGTGAATAAAAAGAATTTTCCAAATATCTATGTCATATGTCATGATGGTGATGGCACAGTGGTACCCATTTGTCAAAACAATCCTTCTGTGATTTGTTGAATGTAGCATGTGAATTCTGCTCAAATAAACCTTCCAGGCAGTTAAAGAAAGGAACTAAAGGATGTCAGTGATGCAAGCACAGAAGTTGTAAGGGTGTACTTATGGCTATCCATGACCTTGCAATGGACTTCAACTGTGGCATAGACATTCTGCTTGTTTGTTTTCTGCTTATAGCACAGCCTGCAAATGTTGCCCAGACATCCCAAGATAATGGGAATAAGTAAATTATTCATTCCAAAGGGACATTTACTTGAAAAATTCTAGAATGATGAGTTATTTGTAATACTAAGTAAAGTACAGATATTTTGTCTAGCTGTCGTCTCAAAATGACAGTGAACTATACCCTTGGTAACAGGCTCATTTGTCCAGCCCAGTTAAATTCCAATCTGTCTTTCTAGTTTGCACTACAGCGTTATAGAAGGAGCAGTTGTTACAGTTTAGCATGTTGCTGTGAATTATTGAATCTGAAGCTGCCAAATCTCTTTGTATCAGATTCATAGTATATGTTTGGCACAATTCAGTATTCATTATTGCCAGAAACAACAGGATACACAAATTAATCAAATTAATTAAAATCAATTTGTGCAAATGAATGACGACCTTTGTTCTCTTTCACAATTTTGGCAAACTTTTTGCATACTATTAACAACAAAATATTAATGTATGTTTTTTCATTTATTATTTAGCTATACTCCCAGAATCCAACAATCATAATAATGGATTTTCTCAGACTATATGCTAAGAGATATATAGAGTAGTGTCTGGGGCTGATGCTCTGCCACAGATCATATTCCTATAAATAGCTCATGCAAAGAATCATGCTTACACCCAAGGGTGTGCTTGGTTAGGGAAGACTCCCTGTCACTGTTGTAATCCAACATTCCTCAAGCCTACAGTATTTTAAGTGCAAAGGAGAGAATGATCTAAAGATAATTTCAGCATTTCAAGTTTTATCTTGATTACACTTATATCATATAACAACTGTATTTTCTGACCACAAGACCTCAAATGAGTTGAAAAATATCTCCAGATTCCATAGAACAGAATAATGTCCTGCTAATTTT
Organism: Acanthisitta chloris; assembly: GCF_000695815.1. Lineage (NCBI taxonomy): Eukaryota > Metazoa > Chordata > Aves > Passeriformes > Acanthisittidae > Acanthisitta > Acanthisitta chloris. Next base: position 41,721 of record NW_008679675.1, on the reverse strand, counting down.
GGGCCTGTATACAGGGCATGTTTTGGCCCACAGCTGTTTTATGTAAGCTTTTAAACAGGTGTTGTCTTCAGATCTTCCATCAGCCTGCGAGGGACCTGAAAAAAAATCCCAGCTTCACAGTGCCTCTGTTTCTCAATCTCCTAATGTGATTCATGCTCCTTTTTGCCATTTTGTTACTAGCCATGACAAGCAGCCACAACTCCTCATTTCAACTATGAAAAAAGCTCTGCTTGTGGGTTGTGCAATACTTTTTCGGGCACAGACATAGCCCTTTACATATATCTATATAGATATAGAGAGATAGATTTTTATTTTTTTATCCCAAATATTCAGTTTATAAGCATTGGCATTAAAATATGTTAGATGCTCATTAAATCATATGGATGCTACTACATTCTCAATAAAGCTACAAGCTTTCTGAGCATGTGAAAGTTTCTTGTGTTAGCAGCAAAACACAAGCAATGTCTTTTGCAGAATTTTTAGTGGAAATGATATCCTGTGTCAAATTTCAGCTCATGAGAATTTGCATTATTTGTGGAATATCCACTCTGGAATATATTTCTTTCCCTGGAATCTGTCCATATTGCAGCTGACAAGGTGAAGAACAAGTTCAAGCAGGAGCTGAATCACACATATCTTAAGCAGATGATTTACATGTACAATATTTTGAAAGATGAGAGATGTACCGAGTTCTGTGAGGTTCCTCTGGATTATAAAATATTTCTTAGGATAGCTGCTTTCCTTGAGAAAGCAGTATTTTAGTCATCAGAGCTTACTTTTTCCCCACACACTGTGCCATTAACACATATTTTCCTTTCACTCAATGTCTTAAATGTAGACTAGCAAGAATGATTGATATATTGTACTTTCTGTCCACTAAATGTATGAATGCCTTTGCAAGCATAACTGTATGCACAGCAGTGTGGAGAATAAAGACCCTCTATTTAAGGGCAACTGGAGAGCTAAAAAGGAAAAAATCCTGCTTACAGCCTCCTGTACATGCAATCTGTTGATTTAAATGAGTTGTAGCATCTCACAGCAACAGAACTAAAGTGAATCTGCCCCCCATCAAGGACTCAGCATCCAGGGGAATAGGCAGAGCCAGTGTCAGGTGTGCTGGGAAACTGTTTTGTCCCCTCACAGATGATCAGGGCCATCTGTGGGGCTCCCCAAGGCAGAATAAGACCACAAGAATGCTGAGATCTTGACAAAATTCATTTTTTCTTCCACTCCAAAACATAGTGGTAGGACTGAGCAAGTCTGCAGCCTTCAGTACACAAAACCCTCTAAGTATATATTTAAATAAACTGATCACAGGCATTTGTACATATTCCAGGCCTGCTGTCTGGCTTTTCCAGCCTGAGTGCTGGGAGAGCATCTGTGCATATCTGTAGTAGAAATATCATGCCCTGCAGGCCAGAGTGCTTAGTCCTACTGAGCTCTTATGCTGCTTCTTTGCAAAACTGTTCTTCGGTTCCTCTGGTCTGTAAGGAAACTACAAAGAACTTCTCTCCACCTTTCACCTTGCCAGTTCCCCCTTTGAGTTGCTGAAAGAAGCCAGATGTGTCAAGTCTCTTAAGAATCAAGAAAGGCAGCATTTAGAAGCCTGTGCCCTACAAGAGCTGGCTGTTCATGCCTTTCCTTGGCCTTGTGCAGTGCCTTCTTCAGGTGCCTTTCCTACCTCAATAGCTTATCTACTACCATTCTTTGACTCTTCATCTGCTCCAGCAAATGGCAAGATTCACAAGGCTTCCCCCAAACCCACTTTTTGAAGTCAGTGTTCAAGTTCCAGCCCTCCTCTCTTCCCACAAGCTTCCACAGATTATGATGTCTATTTAATTCAGGGGCATACACATGATCCCCTGTTTAGAAATACCATGTACAAATGCTTTCCATGACTGTTGGTGGTCTACCAGGAAGCTACCTAGAATAGCAGCTTTTGCCACAATATAAGCCACCCATCCTGAACTTGAAATGCTTCATGGAATAGAGTGGGATACAGGACTGTTAGTAACTATTAAAATATTTAACTTGATTGGGTAAGATGTAACTTGGTAAAATGAAATGCTGAATTGAAAATTAACTGCAGCCACAGCAGAGAAAAGATACTATCTAACTGTGGCTTCAAGGAAAAAGACTTTAGGCACCATCACACTAACAAGACAATTTCATTGTCTGAAAAGGGATGATTTGAGACTTTATTAAATCAGCTCTTGTGTGTATAAATACCATTACCCCTTTGTTTTTCAGTTTGCATTTTGCATAGCTCACTCTTGGAGCCCTGTTCTGTAGAAATTTAAGTTGCCAGTCTGCCTTGATTGCTCTTCATTGGCTTGTAAACATCACTAACAAAACATTCAGAAAGTTGTCTGTATTGTACGTCAGGGAGTAGATAGGTTCTTTTACTCCTGTTGACACACAGTTATCTGTATTTTCACCAGATGACCTGGAAAGTCTTGTAGCACAAAAAGGAGATTTAAAAAATAAGAAATGAAAAATACTGAAAAGGTTCTGTCCAAAGGGAAAAGCTAGGAGAGAAAATGATGTTTAAGCAGTTGATAGTATGCAGAAATATTCCCTTACTCAGAATAGTCAGAGTTGTGAAGACAAGCTACTGCAAAACACAGAATAGGATGGAGAGCTGCTTGTTTCAGCTCCTAGAAATTGTAGGCTTGGGCATGTACTGAAATGGTGATTCTTTATACTTCATGCTGAATGAATACATGGATTTGGCTGCACCAAAGACTGTCCACTTCAGTTATGCAACTAGTCCAGTTAAATTCCACTGGAATACTGCCCAAAACATCAAGATGTGCCAATATGAGCCTTCTGTTACAGAATTTTAAAAAAACCCAAAACACAAAGACAAAAATAGCAAGCAAAGTCTGCCCCAGCATTTACCTACTAGTGCAGGCTCATTCCGTGCAGTCTGTTCTTGATCAAAATTGTAGATATGTGACACAGCTAAAAAAAAATTGATTCATGATTTTATGTTAAATTAAGCCAAATCATACTCTGAGGGTGTTAGGGAGCCACTAATTATATCTGCCAGAGGGAAAGCAAATAATACTTAGAAAGCATTAAATCAAATGTGCTCTTGAGGCTGCCATTGTGAGCTCTTGTTCTTACAGAATGCCTTCAATTAGTTGCATAAAGGCTCACCAGCTTCTGTAGAATTTTATTTTAAACTGAAATTAATTAATTTTAAAATTGAAGAAATTTATTCAAAAGTAGATTTAGTGTTGCTAATATTAACTGTTATTAATGAAGCATCTGCTAGGGCCAGCTATTAATTTCTTGCTCATACATTTCTCTACTGCAGCTCCTGCCAAAACCCCGGGTCAGTCTGCCACCACATCACCATTCAGCCAATAGCAATGCCTCCACAATCTGTTCATTCTTCATTTATTGTGTGGGGTTGGCTGTGACCACAGCAAAACCAAGAGCATTTATGCTTATTCCAGGACCTCAGGCCCATGTACAGTGCAGAAGTCACTAAAGCAGCCCAGGACATCAAAAGCAGCTCTGTGCCTTAAGTGGCCATGGATCCATCCTGACCCAACAGAATAAAGTTTTGGGCTCACATGGATCAGTGGGCACAGAGCAGATCCAGCAATTATCCCTAGGCCAGGTTAATGCTAACAGGTACTCCAAGGTACTACAAGGCATCATGATATGAGGAGTACACATGAGCAGGTTGTCTCTTCTTGAGGTTGCTGGGCAAGATTTAGGGCAGTGGCTGGCAGCATCTTCTGGATGAGCACCAAGATTCCTGGTCCAGAATTAAAGTAGTTTGTCCTTAGGAGAAGAGAGACATAGGTAACCACATCAACTTCAATGTCATTCCAAGAAAGCTCACACTGGTATCTGCAGGAATTTTGTCACTGACTTCAACAGCAGCTTGGACACTCACCACTGCTCCTGTCAAAGGAAACTGAAACTTTCCTCTGGCTATTGAGAAACTCTAATGTAAGATGGACAATTCTGGGTCTTAGAACTCTTGATATGCTAGTCTCCCATTGATACCTTGATAAATCAATAAAGTAAAAAAACCTTAGTAACCCTCCCCTTTTAATTACCAGAGAGTGACATATTAAATCTATTGACTCACTGTAGTGGGTTACATAATGGAAATGCCCTTGGAAATGCATGGGTTTGTACTCTTCATGTTTCTCCATCATAATTGCATAGATTTATACATTGTCAGTGTGCTATTTCGGGCTAATATATTGCAAGGACATAGGGGTGGCAGCAGTTTATCAATGACTTTTTGTCCTCCTTTTTTTCATTAGTGCTATTTAAGAAGGCAAGCTATTTCTGTCAGGAGCTCCCTATATACATAATGGATTTTACAGTATAACCATAATAGTGCAGTATTATGCCTGTCCCTTCCTTGTATTAATTATGATCATATTTGCATTCAGGATGCAAAACCTTATCTAAATCCAATGCAAATTACTATCTTTGAAGGAGAAAGGCACTAGCACAGCAATTGTTCAAGCTGTCCCTGGAGGTAATATGACACTACTATATGTGGTACCTCAGGGCTAGAGCAATACCTTTCTTGATCCACACAAATATATCTCAAACAATGTTTCTCTGGAAATGGAAAATCTGCATTGTAATGCAGATTTGAAGGCTAGTCCAGCTTTTTCTTTTTTTTTTTCCCAAATGTACATTACCTCAGTGTCATTCAGTCAGTATTATATAAGACCATAAACAGGTTCACCTCAACATACTCTCTTTTCCAAATCTGTCAAAATAGGCAGCAATCCATTTTTCATACATGTTACTTTTACTAAGAGAGATTTAATAGTTCCTCCTTTGCCTGGGATCTACCTAAAACATCCTGGTATTTTTCATCTACCTACTTCACAAGTGACAGATAAATAAGCTTCTGCTCTTATTTTTTGCCTGGGTTCCTAAGTCAGCAACATTAATTCTCAAAGACCTCAGCTTTGTGAGCAACTGGAAAGGTGCTTCAGTACATTCTTAAAGCCCACTTATTCGGTGAGATTATAGGTATGGCTTATGTTCCTTTCAATAAAGAAAGCATTAGCTCCATCTTCAAGGCCAGATAACCATGCATGCTTGTGTGTAGCCTCAATTAATAGACTTTCTCCTGTTTAAAGCACATGCACAAGAGCTTAACCTTTGAGTCATATGTTAACAGAAGAGTAGAGTGCTGCTTGGAAATGCTTGTCAATGATTATAACTGCTGAAATAAGCAAATCAGAGTTCACTGGCTTTAAAAGTATATAACTTCAACCTTTTTTTTTTCTGTTTCATAAAAGAGATGTGCATGGGCTATATAAAACTTCAAAACATTCAGTCCTTCTGCAATCTTTGCCCATGCAAATTAAAAGAAACCAAAACCAAATCTGAAAAAAGCCTTCAAAATATAGAAAGTTTACTTATCTAGAAGAGATTTATTCTTTTATTCACTGGGATATTGTTTGGAAAGGGACATTTTAAAAGGGTTTAAGCACTTTTCTTCTTGAAACTGTGTGGCAGGTGGAAGTACTTTTCTTCTTGAAACAGTGTGGCAGGGGGAAGGTCTCAGTAAGACAATGACATAACAGTATAAAAGATAGGTAGTCCCAAAGATCCATACAAAATGAAGCTATCCTATCTCCTGAAGCCATCAGAGAAAATGAGTAATATGAAAAAATTGCATCGTTTTCTTGATTTTTCAGGTGAAACCATTCAACAAGTATTGAAAAAGTATCTTGCATGTCAACAACTAGAAAAAGTCCTTATAACAGGAGATTTCCCACCATGCTGTAGTGAGAGCCAAGAGGATCTCTCAGTGCATCTTACTAACCCAGCAGCCTGTGAGACTTCACACACTCACCCCCAAATGGATTTACAGGTGATATGGTTTTGCCACAGCATCGTTTGGGGCTTCTCCACTCTACACAGGTAAGAGAGGGGAGTAAGGATATAGAATCATAGAACAGCTTGGGTTGGAAAGGACACAAAAGATCAACTAGTTCCAAACCCCTGCCATGGGCAGGGGCATCTTTCACTAGACCAGGCTGCTCAAAGCTCCATCCAGCCTGGCCCTGAACACTTCCAGGTATGAGTCATCCACAACCTCTCTGAGCAACCTGTGCCAGTGTCTCAGCACCCTCACAGTAAAGAATTTCCTCCTAACCTACCCCCTTTCAATTTAATGCCATTCACTACCTGCCCTTATGAAATGTCCCTCTCTGGTTTTCCTGTAGTTGACACTTCAACAAGGAATTATGTTTGCAGTTTAAAACAGGACAATTTCTGAGAGAAAATATTAGAATTACATCCAGTGATATTGCTTTGTGTAAGCTGAAGGTCATCTCCCCACAGCTGTCTGATTTCTAAGAGCAGTGATATATTGTGTCAGGTCCACAAGAGCACTAATAAGGCCTGAATACCTGCTCCCCACCATCACCTTTCATGGTCTCAGGAATCCCATTTCAGCACAACCTGGGACCATCCATCCCTGCTTCAGTGATGCTGCAGCAGTGCCAGTCCCTCAGGGAACAGACAACCCTCACTGCCCCAGGCAATAAGCAGGCAGAGTTGGAAAGAATTAGATCCCACAGGTGTATGTGTATCTGATGCATGTTGGACAACTGTCCATCACAGCAGTTTCCCCTGACATGGGACCTCCCTTTTGCCATTCTCATCATGAGCCATCAGACAATGCTCAGTGGATGAGGACCTCATGGTGCTGTGGTGTACCTTTGTAAGCTGTACACTGTGGGAATTACACCTGAGGGACAGACCCTGAGGACAGGAATTTAATTTCTTCACAGTATCAGTGTTTTCCAGCTGCTTTTAAAGCATATTTTCATTAAGCATCCATTCATAAACTCATTGCTTAATGAAAGAAGATAGTCAAATGGGAAAAAAATTTTCAAAAATTTAAAAATATTTATCTGTACTCATCAATAATGATTTTGAAACATTTGCAAGAACGAACTGTCATTTTCTCATATGTGTATACAAAAAAGGACACACACACAGAGAAATGTACAAGCATAGACAAGTGCTCTCAGACTTTATTTTGCAAATAACAAACAGGCTGCTTTCCAAATTCAGTTAGATGCCCTTTGCATTACACAGCTTCCCAGCCCCATCTGTACAAGCTTCTGTCACACAGCCATCCTCAAAGTGCATGTATTAAAATTTCAGCTAGGTTGTTTACAAAATAGTTCTAAGTCTGTCCCTTTGTGGAAGTACTGGTTTACAGAACATCTGTTGCTGTTGATAGTCAATACAGAGCCATTTGTTTCATCTGAAAGCAGTGGCATTTCCCTGTGCTATAACCATACTCTCATGAATCAAAGGAAATGTGTTAAGGCCATTCAGCCATTATTAATCTTTCATCAGGGGACTCTGCCTTTCTCTGATCACATATTTATGAGCATTAATTTTGGCTTGGTTTGTGATAGCATGTTCTCTGTGGTGATTCGCACAAAGTAGGAAGACACTCGAAATCTGACTGAGTAGAATGGCTCAGTGTGGATTTATCAGTGATTTTGGCTTCAAATCTGTACATACAAGTTGATCCACTGTGTTGAGAAAGCAAGTAACTAGCAACTATGTCAGCTTCCCTTTGGATATCATCAACTTCACTGAAAAGGAGTTCCAGTAAGCAACACCAGCCTGGCCCATAGTGGTTTACCCCTGTTTTTCTTAAGACTTGCCTTTTTTTGTTTCTTTTAAGTTTTGTTGGTGTTGGTCAGAATTCAATATAAATCTAGACAAGGTTTATATTAAGTAATACTTAAGTTACATCACTAAAAAGACAAGGCAGGCTAAGGGTTAGATATGCAAAACATGATTCAAATGCATAGTTACTGAGATGTTTTATTTGCAGATTTATTTTTCTTATCCACATCACAACTCTGGAAAGCATGAGGATTACTAAAGGTGTCTGAAAAGCATTAAAGTAGGGGCTTGATTTTTCTCTCAGATGAATTCGTGGATAAAGTATTACACAGGTCCATTTTGACTTAGTAGACTCTCATGTCACTAGAATGCAAAGTAATGGAAGGTCAAGTAAATTCCATTTTGAAATGGTGTCTTCAGTAAACTTCTCATTGTAAAATCTACTGCAGCTTCCAAATCCAAAACATGAGAACTAAAGAGATGTAAAGATGTACAATATGTATAAAAGAACAGAAACATTTCTAGTTCATGTCATGTTCTCAAACTTATAAAAAGATCATCAGAGAAACTCCTAATCATCATTTTAATGAAAGTTTTAAATTTAAGGTTTAGGAATTAGTTGGGGTGAATGAGTAAACAGATTATATGGCAGGAAATTCCCTCTAGCTTCTGAGAGGCATTAGTACACTCTGCTGTTCACCCTTTGCAGGGAATGGGTTGCCTTCAGGGAATAATGAATCATTAAAAGAATCAATTTCCAAGAAGTGTTTGAAAATCTGGAGAATTCCTCCTGATACACTGCACAAGCTGAGACTGGATATCCTATTTCTTAGGAGGCAGGAGACAACATCTTAAAATACAGATGATAATGTGAAGTAGCTTGCTAACTTTGGGCACAGAAGACAAGTCACTGGAACATGTTTATGGTAGAGATGCCTGAAATTAAATGACATGGGAACAATGTATTTTAGAGAGGAGTGATCTTGACCTTATCCATCTCCAAGAGCAAAATTAAAAAATTAAAATAGAAATAGCTCTTTTTAACAGGAGCTTTGAGAAATTCCTTTTAAAAAATAAAACTGGGAAACATCAAGGATTATATTAGACTACTCCCTTACTTTTTTGATTGTCCACATTAAGAATGACATGAGAGATATTTGAACTGTGATGTGTATAGCCCTTTCTGGGTGATATACACAAAGCCAAGCTGCTTTGAAACACTTTATTAGAATATAAAAACAAAGTATAAATTATTAAACTAATAGGACATGTCTACAGAAAAGAATTTAGAGTCTGGAAAGCTTCCTTGGAGAATCAGATGTTTATTCAAACAGCACTTGTAGACAGACACAGCATTTTTATGTGTGTTCTCACAGTCAGGTTCACCTCTCCTCCTCTCTTCCTCTCCCACGGAAATCACAGCTGCCTGTTCTTCCACTGCAAAGCAATTTCTTCAGTTCTCCAGTGAACATTGCATGAGAACACCATGCTGTTGTGCTGAAACATGGTACTGCATTAGGCATTGTAGATTTTGCCTAGGTACCTTTTAGCTTTTAACAGACCTAGACCATTAAATGAACAAAAATGGTATTAAGACAGTGGTCACACAATAAGAATAATTGAATAAGTGCCTTTAAAGGTTACAGTTTCAGTGCTTGCTTAGTTTGAAGGATTCTTGCTGCTGTAATATTTTCTGCTCACTTGACTTCACAATGGAAATCCTAGTAATCATCATTCATTTCAGCCACCCCAGCCATTTCACTTGAAGCACAGAAATCATTCTGCTTCTTCTCTCATGCAAATATCAGACTGCAGAGGCTGTGAAAGGAATGCTGTGTGATTCCACCAGTAATAGATAAGAAATCAAATATCTGGAAGGAAACCTGAATTGCTTCTTGATTGGAACAAATGCTTAAAATATGTAATTTCCACCAGCCAATAATTTGGAAGGTTCTTCAATTTGTGATTTTTTAATATTTGTTTATAAACTGCTACCATTTTAGATGAATAGGGTAGTTTTTCACTTAGGAATGTGAAATACATGTATTTCTTTAAACATATTTTCCAATTAAAAAAACTATTAAAACCAATTCATTCTTGTGGCCAGTACCCTTCTCACAATACCAGCAGGCAAAAAATCATGGAAAACAGATTTGCAGGAAATTTTTCACATTTATTTGGAAAAATAAACCCTACCTGGATTTCCTTCTTTTCCTTTTTTACAAGATCTAGATTCAGGGGAAAAAAAACCCCACCAAACAACCCAAAACAAGAGTAAATAACATTTTCCAGAGGGAAGAGACGAATCCGAGGGAGATAGTGTGCAAAGTAGATTCCCACTTTGTGTAGCATGTATAGTGATTGACTATAAATGCAGATTCCATTTTCTCATGAGCACAGATGGCATCTCACAAGGATGTGAGGAGCACTGAGGATGCAACATAATGAATATTAGCACACTCATCCTGAACAGCAGTCACTCTCTGCACTACTTTTGCAGGGCTGCACCTTGCAAGCATTATCCAGGCCAGCAATTACCAGATGCAGTGTAGTGCAGTTATACTGGGATCAGTGAGCTCCTGAAAACAGTCAGGGAAACTCCCAGGGCATAATTTGTGCTTCTGAGCAAGTTCAACACAGTTAATTAGTGAAGCCAAGAGCTGCAAAGGTTCAGCATTTCAGAATTGTGGAAGCAAAATTATCAAAAGCTCTTTCACTCCTGATTATCCATTCACAAGGTCAAACTTCTGTTTCAAACTTAGAAATGCCCAAAAGTTCATTGACTTTCGCCACCAAGTTTTATTTTTCAACTGAGACCTAGTGGCAGAGGTGCAAACTGAGTTAAAGGCTTGGAGGAGGAATGAACTGTCTTCATGTTATAACCATTTGAAGTTGTGTCTACAAAGGCCTTTCCAAGAGAATAAAAGGTAACTTAATTGATGATATTATGATGAAAATGGGGAAAGAAAGTGACAAGTTGTTCAGTTATCAGACTTCCACTGGAAATTTTATTTTGTTGTAAATATATCTTCTTCCTACATCTGACTCAGAAACTAGCTCATTAAGTACTCTGAATTGCTGTAGGGTAGAGAAACCTGTACGTTATGAAGAATGGAGCCCTTGTGGATTTCTGTTCTTGCCAGGAATAACAAAGCTAGAAAAATAGGTCTCTTTGGCTATGGTTGAGGTTGAGAAAGTACTCTCTTCTAAGTGTAAATACAAGGTTGCTTTACTCTTGAAAATCGCAAATATATGTGGCTTTCTGAGTAACTATAATAAAATATCATCAATAATCTTCAGGAAATATATCTAAAATTTTACAATATAGAGCTGCTATGCAAGTAACTTTACTGATTCTCCATCTGGATGAACTATTCCACATAGAAAGATTTACAGAAGTTGGAGGAGTTAACCACTTTCAGTACCCTGTAGCAATCCATAAATACAGAAACTGGTTTTATGTGTGTGTGGTTTGAGTGAGAGTTTTTCTTCTCCCTCAGTATTCATCCTTCACCTTAAGGGCCTTTGTCAAGTGCTTTGAATTTTTTGCTGTCAGTAGGAGTAGTTAAAGCTGACTTCAGGGTCACTGCTTTAAACACTCCATGCTGGAAGATCTCTCATTTCCTCATTTCCTGATATTTCTGCTCCAGTTTCCGTTGGCAAAGTGCATTCTGATCCTTAATTAACAGAAGTGCCTTTACTGCACTGAGCAACAGGGTTTCTAGACAGCTAATGATTAGTTGGGTTTTCCCCAGAATATTATTTAAAGTTGAATTCTTCTTGTCAGAATGGAAATATCTTAAACATTTATCTTCATGTCTAAAATGATAGGATGAATAGAAAAAAATAAGCCAATAGTCAAGGAGATCAGCTGGGTAAGTAGCAAAGTTCAAAATCTACTGAAGAGCTGTTGACCGTATTCAGAAGAAATAAATCTGACCCAAGAGAAGTCATTTGGGAAAATAGAAAGCCACCACTGACAAAGTGAAGAAAAGAAGATAGAAGAGAAAAGAGAGAATACGGAGAATAATTGCCAAATGTAATACAAACCTGATTAATGTCTCCAGGTATTAGAGAAATGGGAAGTTATGAGTGAATTAGTAAATCTCTAGACAAGATGATCAAAAAGCAAAAAAAAGAAGCAACATGGAGATTAACTAAAAGATTTCTTTGAATAATTCTTTTCCTCCATTTCACAACAACATTATACAGTCTCTAATCCAGGATCAGAAATTTCAAGTAGTGAAGACAGGCCACAAACAGAAGTATAAGAGAAGCTGGAACAAACTGGCAAATTGAATAGCAACAGCTTGTTAGGGCTGGCTGATACCCACCCAAAAACTCTACTGGTGTTGAAGACAGAAGGATTTAACAGCTAATAAAATATGCAATCTCTTGTTAAAATAAATGGGTATTTTGACGGTGTGAAGGTTAGCAACTGTTCTAGGTCTAAAAAGAGGTGGAACTGGTCTGGAGAATTACAGATCACAGTATTTCACTATCAGTTAATCTTGGCAAAACAATAATTAAAAATAGTCTAATTTAAGAGAAGTCTTCTAAAACACCTGAAGGAACATGGTAGGACTAATGTATGGTGGAACTCCATATCTTAAATGTATATAAAATCATCAAAAGAAGATGAGAATGGTGAGTGAGACAAATTTGCAGATGGCAGAAATTTATTTAATTGGGCAAGACTAGAGATGACTGCAAAGTGTTCTGTAGAGACATCATAAAGATGTGTCAGTGAGAATCAGTGTCTAAAAATCAGTTCTGGATGATGGCCAAGAGAGATAAATGATAGGAACAGCTTAAACTATTTGCATCTATGGCTACCCTGAATAATTTGCTGACCCAAATTGGTTTTGGAACCAAGAGATCTACAGGATTTTTTTGTTTAATGAAAGTCTGTATACACTATGAAAGATCTATGATAATTACAATATTTTATGGTTTAAGATATAGAGCAATTGTTAATCACTAGGAGCTACAGGGCAGTAATCTTTGTAGTAAGTCTTCATCCCTCTTCAAGAAAGGCAAGCAGGAGGATACAGGTAACTAACTAAAGGCTGATCAGCCTCACTTCAGTCTCTGGGAAGGTGATGGAGCAAACTGTTGTCATCAGTGGTGCAAAACCCAGTTGGCAGCCAGTAAGTAGCAGCATCTGTCAGGGGTGAACACTGGAGCCCAAAGTGTTTATGTCCTCATTACCAATCCTGATGGCAACACAGAGTGCATTCTCAGTTACTTGCTGAGAATCAGCTAAATCAGACTAACTAAATCAGAAAGAAAGACCAACATGCTTAGAAGACATGGCTGCTACTCAGAGAGACCAGGACAGGCTGGAGAAATGGGCAAACAGGAACTTCATGGGGTTCAACAATTGTATGCAAAATCTGGGACAGAATAACCTCATGCAACAATAGAGACTGGGAGAACTATCTCTAGGGTTAGGGTTAGGTTTTAGGGAGCAGGCAGCCCTGCTCTCTAGGAAAGGGCCTGCAGATCCTTGTGGGCAACAAGCTGGACAAGACAGCAGTGTGGTCTAGAAGGAAAGGTCAATTGCATCCTTGAATGTATTAGCCCATATTGTGACCAGCAGGTTGAGGAAGATGATTCCCCTAGCTGGAGCACTGATGAGACACATCTGAAATGCTATGTCCAGTTCTGGACTCCCAGTGCAAGAAAAACATGAACATACTGTAGCAGGTTCAGCAAAGCCACCAAGCTGACCAGCACATGACTTAGGTGGACAGACTTAGAGATGACTTTGTTCAGTCTGGATATTACAGCAGCTGGGGAAGACTTGTATTGCTGTCTGCAGCTACCTGATAAGAATATACAGAGAAAGTGAAGCCAGACTCTTTTCAGAGGTGCATAATATTAGGAGAATAAACAACACAGTGCACAACTTTGAATATGGTAAATTCCAAGTAGATATGAAGAACAATATTTTCACCTTAAGAGTGGTCAAAAACTAGAACAGGTGTCCAAAGAGGCTATGGGATCTTCATTCTTGGAGTCATTCAGGACTTGACTAGACACAACCCTGAGCAATTCGATCTAATTAGACCTCCTTTGAGCAATTATTTGGATTAGATGACCTCAAGAGGTCCATTTCAACCTAAATTATTCTATGTATCTGCAATTCTAATTGTATTCAAAACTGTTCACCACTAGTTGTCATGAACCTTCCTTGGAAGAGATGGAATACCAGCTATTTTATACCTCTTAAGATCCCAAAGCCTCTTCTAATTGAGTGAGTAGTGCAGGGCACAGAGGCATGCTGGCAGTTCACCTACATGCAAAGGTATGCAAGGTATGCAAGGTGCCTGTGACTGAGCATGAAAGAGTCCATGTGGAGCAGCAAACTGACAGTAAGATGGCTTTAAAGTTTACCTCAAAAGACAGTAGCACTTAGCTTTAAGGCATCTCCTGTCTAATCCCACATGACTGTTCCTGCCTGTTTACCAGAAAATGTCTTCTAGTGGGATTTATAAACAAACAGCAAGAGAGTTTAAAATTAGGGAAAAGAAATAACTGGGTATAAAGAAATTCAGACACATCATTTTGTCCAGATATCATTTGATGGTCTTTCTTTGATGAATCTGCTTTTGTTACAGCATCTCAAGTTGAAAGTGTATTCATCCCATTATGAAAAATCACAGGTACATTTTCAAAAGTGGTGAGAGAGAAAGGGAGAAATAGCTGAATTCAATAACGCAGTTCAATATATACATATATATTAGCAAGTTCTTCAAAGATGATGTCTCTAATTGTTGTTCTGATATTTCAAGTATGATATAGTTGCATCAATCTGGAGAGGCAATTTAAAGCTTTAGCATTAATTCCTAATTAGCTGATAATGTTTTTGTATCCTTTTATGAGCCTATTTCCACTGATACACAGCTGTTTGGTTCCTGTAGTGACACAATTCAATTGTTTCTTTTTCTAAGAATACAGGATAATAATTGTTTTGAAAGTGAAAACTACTATGATCTGCTTCAAGAGAAGTGTGGCTTTCCTTTATTCTACTCTTCCATTAGCTGGTTGAAGACACTAGCAAGATACCACCCTTAGCTTTCTCATTTTAAGAATTATTAAAGACTGCCTTCTTAAACTTTCTTACATGTTTCTATAGAAAATAGCAAAAAAAAAAAAAGAATAAAAAGAGGTTTGGAAACCTGCTGGAAGGGAATAAGGTCATGGGATAAGTTGTCTCATAAAAGATGAAACATATGTTTAAGAAATATTAGTTCCAAAACTAAAAATGTCAATACATGTGGAGTGCAGGTTTAATTTTATGTTTGTACAAGTTCTGAGAAAGAGGGAAGGGCTCTTATTTTAATCACATCTAGCTTGAAATATAGATTTTTCACATCTCCTAGTGCATCCTCATGTCTTCCAGTTACAAAGACAAGGGAGGGTTTATAAAATATATTAATAGTATTTTGCTCTCAGCAGATTTTCACCTAACAGAAGCATCCAAATCACCTTCTCTTTGTGGATTTTTCTCAAAATCCTCCTTTCTTCTGCAGAAGTGCTTGGATATGTATGCAGTGTAGTAGCAGCTTGCTGCTGTCACTCCTCTGCTGTTGGAAACCTCTGGATATTAGACATGGTGGAAAATGGGAGACGTGGTTAGACATTTCAGGCCATAACTTCTGCCATTCTGTGTGGGAAAGGCAGCCTTCAGTTAATGGAGATGAAACCAGGGGCTTGCTTGGTTCCTATGGAAATCAGTAGGAGTAATGGCACTGACTCCAATGGACCCTTCATTATCAGGGAAAGGCAACTTTTGAAGAGACAATTACTGCTACAGGTCTGAGAGTGTTATTTACTTACCCATAATCATAGCCACTATGTACCATTTCGTTCTTCCATTCTATGATGTCTATCAAACACTTCATAGACCTGTGAGCACAGGAACAAATCACAAACAAGTATAACAAGGTCTAATTAGTGTGCTGATGTCTCAGTCACTCACCAAGATGATCATTATCAGACTCGATAATTATCCTGGTTATTCTACTGCTTTTTTTTAAAAAAAAAAAAACCAGAATGAAAACAAAACAACCAAAAAACCAAACCACTGTGTCCTCAAAGCAAGGGACAAGGATTTGACATTTCTTGCAAGGAACAGAGACTTCAGTAAAACACTTGCCTAGCAAAGTGTAACATGGTGTGAATGGGGGTGGAATAATAAACCTAAATCATGTTTGCTGACATGTGACAGCAGTGATCTCACTGACCACCTAGACATGTGGTACCAGGGTGAGAACACCTGTCCAGGGTGATTGCAACCTGTCCTAATACTTGACACACCAAGGTATTGGTGGATCTCTTTGAAGTGGTAATATGACATAGAACCATTTATAAGATCATTTCAAATGTTGCATGTCCAGTTTGACTTTGTGAGTGAAATAATAACCTCTTTCACACATTTTTACATCTCACATCAGGAAAAAAGCATTTTTCAATCTCTAAATAGTTATGTCTGGACCTGCAAACTGAGGTGCTTCTTCCTCCCAAACAAGTCCCTAATTCAGACTTTTTCACCACTTTAGAAGGATCCTTAATATCCTGCTTTCATACTGAGAATAATTTCCTTGGCATTGCAAAGAGAGTGTTCAGAAGTCTCATTACAAAGAGGCTCTCTGAGCAGCAAAGCCCATTGCCTCACACAGAACCTCAATACCTTTTTTAATCTGCAAAAATAACTGAAAACCTTTCAGGCAACAACATTAAAATTTTTTTCTCCTTAGGTATTCCCTCAGCTGGAAATGTTCATCTCAAAACTCATATTTTTATATTTTAAGCATCTTCTGGAGGGTTGTTTTTCTTGGTAGAAGCATCTGAAATAACACTGTCTTTTTACCAATTAATCTTTGAAATTGTTTTCCAGAACAGTCGCTTTTTAGATTTCTGGCTGTTGTGAGTTTCATCACAACAATCTCCTGATTTTAATCTCCAGCTATGCCTTCTTTCTAAGGTGATGCTTCAGGTTATATCACTAACCTTTTCAATACATTAAGGAGTCAGAGGTAGGAAAATTTAGGCACTGAATCTCTCCCTTATTTTCTGATGTTCTGACAGCAGACGAATCCAGGTTGCATCTTTTCTTTCAAGGGTGTTTTGGCATACTTAGAAAATCTTACAGGTATTGAGGACTAGACTCTGTATAAAATTCAAAACCTTTCTGATTCACCTTTGTAACCAACCTGAGTCCACTCAGGTGTGTGCAGAGCTCACCCCCTAAGAAAATACAAGGCAGGAGAATGAGAGGTCACACTCTCTGTGAGGAAATCCCAGTAAGACTGTCCAGCTTGTCAAAGGTACCTTTATCACTCCCACATCTTTATACCTCTGCTGTTAAAATCCATGTCAGTCAATGGATCTGGATAGAGTTATTTGGTAGTGAGGAGAGTTTAGACTGGGGCCATGTGATAAAAGAATATTCCTAAACTCCTCAAGTCCCCACAACATTGGGTTATATGAAATAGGGACAAAATTACAGCAAGTGCAGTGCTCCATAAAGATTCAATAGTCAACACTCCTAAAAGACACTAAGTCAGCAAAGCCAGAAGGTACTCTACTTGACAAGGAGCAGAATTTAGGCCTCTTCTGTTCTTTTTGGTAACTGTTCTGGTTTTTGTAATGCACTTATCCAAGGGCTGATTCAGGTACATACAAATCACACAGAAACTGCCCCAGCTCCTGCCAGCCCAAAGTCTGGGACAATGCAAGGGTAAAGACAAGTTCCTTTCCACTGATTGAAAACACAAAGGCACATCACTTACTAGTGCTTAAAGTGTTCGGTATCAAACAGCCTGACCACAAAATATAAGCTGTGCATGGTATGAACCTGCACTGTCAGCTTCTCTCTTCACAGGAGATTTTTTTGAAATATAATAGCCTTCAGGTGACCACTCCGGTCTCTGTTCCCAAGGAGCTAACAAAACTTGCTCAGAAAGTACCCCCAAGCACAGCTCAGCTTCTGCTACCATGGTGCAGAACTGACACCTTACCACAAGCCAAGACACTCCAGGGCAGCCAGTTTTCCACAGCACCAGCTCAAAACATTATCTCCATTTAAAAGCCTACAGTATTCAAATGACCTGTTCTTTCTAGCCTTCTGCAGTACCAGTCTGGTTTTTCTGCTGACATTTCATGGGAGTGGATGAAGTCCTTCCTGTGCTCATGCCATGCTTTTCAGGGGCTCATGACTGTGGGGTTTGCCCTAGTTTCCTAGATAGGGTCAGCAGCTCCATGGCTGTTTGACAGTAGAGCTGATAACAAGTTGCAGAAAGATCTTACAATATTGCCAAGGTTAGTTTGTACATGAAAAGGTTTGAGAATACACCTGGCATTGAGATGGATGGAAAGGTCTCTGCAGCATCAGTCCTGAACAAATTCTATTGGATTTTAACACAGCTAAGGCTACTTAGCAGAGTGGTATGGGAGCTGAAATAATAATTTACAAAAAATTTAAAAAGTCAAATATAATAAGTAGCTATTTACAGAGCTGCTGAGCACTTACTGACTTCTACCAATAAGGTACCATTAGTTCCCCTCATACAATGATAACTTCAAGCAGAAACACACAAACTCACACCCTCCATAAGCCTGAAAAACCTGTACTAATGTATGGATATATCAGGCAATGGCCCAAAGATCTAAAGAAAATGACTTTTTTCTTATCTCTGCATATGTTTCCTACTGGTCCACACTGATCAGAAGGATATCTAATCAGAGTATGTCTAGTGGTAAAGGTGATTGAAAGAAGGCTGAAGAGTTTTCCTTTGAAAGGAAAATTATAATCTACATTCTGAAAGTGAGTAATTTCAGTATTACATTATTTGCACAATCACTGAAGACATAGTTGCTTGATATTTGACCTGCTAGAAAAGCTGATTTGCAAAATTTACACACCCTGAGTTCCCAAATACACTGTGAAGGTACATGTTTATACATTCTTCTGACTGAAACAAATGGCTGAAGACATATCATATTCAAGGAGGAAAAAAATAGGTAGACTTTTTATTTCATCAAGTAAAAATTCTCATTCCAGTGGTCTCTGTTTACCTAAGGTTTCTACAACTCTGTCTGAATGCAGAGTAGATTAATTAACTCGTTTAATTAATGTCTTAAAAGGATAATAGCTGACAAAATATTTTCTTCTTTCTGAAGAATTCATCTCTGCTTTTTGACCTGGATAATTCTACTGTGTTCTCAGAATTCATACCTATTTAGCCTTTATATTTCTGTTTGCTTTTTATCCTGGCACCAAACCTGGTGTTTCATAGGTCTTTTATTAGAAAAAATGTTAAATTATTAATCCATACCACTGGTAACATGAAGAATTGTAGAAATGTAATTTCATTGCTATTGAAAGCAATGTTGAAATATTGAAAGCAATCAATATAATTCAGTTTGCTTTTCTGTGAAAGAGATGCAATGAATTATGCCTATTAATGAAAGAAATGAGCATACATTTTTATCATCTGGAATGCCAAAACATTGCAAAAATACCTCCCAAATGTCCTCATACCCTGTATAAGACAAACTGTGTCTATGAGAGTCAGCACAGCTTTGAATTCATACAGGACAAGTGCCATTCAGGCAGAGACAAAGCAATATAATGAATTTTTGATTTTGTTTTATTGACTTCTCAGGGAACAGTGGTCTTTAGCCTTTCCAAAGTCCAGATGTAATGTTGTTCTGAGTTCTCCGGTGCAGTAATCTGCAGCTTTTTTTTGCTGAGGGCAGAACATACCAAGGCCATGGATTTTGCTGGATGCCTGAATAGCTCTATGCCATCTGCTACTTAAAAAAATTTGTAGATTGCAAGCCTCTTCAAAGAGACAGTTCTTCCCCCATATAGAAGGAGACCTAATGAACGTTATTGACTATTGCACTTTGAAAAAATATTCTGTTTTACTTTGACTGAAGGTCTCTGCTACACTACATATGATTTATGCCTTACTGATACCATAACATTATGAAACTTGGCTGGTGAAACTCACTGCTGGTGTGGATATGCTAAACCAGTTTTGCTGCTGTTTGAGAAAGTTATACTCATTTTCCTATACATTATGAAAAAGAAATGCATATGTTTGGGTATTTTCCCTATGAATTTCCCATTAAAATCAAGTCTGCGTTTTCTGGTGTGTTTCTCTCATCTGAAAATCAAAGGCATTTTCACCGTATCAGTGACATCAAAGGGTTTGTAAAGGTTTTAATAGCTGACCTCTCAGTAACAGTCCCTGCCTCTCTGGACAGATACTTTCCTTAGTAAAGTAGCACATATACTGACCCAAGAAAGCTGGATGATGCTCCAACCCACAGGGATTCCATTTCAGGCTCAGTCAGATTTGACACAGGCAATGCTTCCTGCCTGGATGTGAAGAGAGAAAATTCACACACAAAGTCTTGCTGATGCTTTCAAGAGGAAAACACAAAATCCAACTCAGGTAACTATCACCTCCAGGACCACTCCACCTACATTGGGAACAGATCTTCCAAACTAATTGTCATAGAAGCACTTTAATGATGTTTTACTGCATCCATATTTTTGTTGCATTAATATATTCTGAAAGTATTTTGAATGACTGTTCCAGATCCCTGTACTCTTGGTGGATCCATTTGACATTTAAAATTCAATCACTGCTGAGGATGCACACAGATTAAATTTATTACATAACGACTGTAAAAGGCAATAATGCACAAACATTTCCCTGCAGTGTCTTTATCCTCAAAAGGGAGTTTCAGATCAATGTGAGGCAAGGTGGAAAATGCTTGCCAAATACTAAGTGACAAAAAAACTTCCTCTTTAAATAATTTGCCAATAGATGAAAGTAGTTCTTAGGAGACATTTTCTGCTGTTTACAGCAATCATTTGGGACTTTTTTTTTTTGATCAAAACAAATTGATTTGGACTCTAATTTTTGATACTGGAAAGCATGAAATATCTTTTTCTCAGTTGACTTCCACACTGCTCCACTGAGCGAAAGCGTTGACACAGCACAGGCAGAGAACACAGAAAAGGTTAGTAATGTTCTGCCAGAGTTTTCATCCACAAAGAGCTCCAGTCTGATTCATCTTTCATTTTTTGTTCAAGATAATTTAACTAAGTGAAAAAGTAACAAGAAGCAACCACTAAAAGGACTAACTGCTATTCTTATTAGTCTTTTTGCACAGTCCTATCATCTGCCATTGTATCTTTGCAAATCTCCACACTGCAAGATTGTTCAGCAGATCTTCATAGGCATCATTAATTTTCATTATGTTGAATTATTTCATACTGTCATCAGATTTTGTCACCTCTTAATTCATGTCATTTTCTTGATCATTTATAAAAAGGTTGAGTGGCACTGATCAGTGTGACACAGATCATTCTCAATCTTTCTTCATGCTCTGAAAACAACCTATTTATTTCTTTTTGTTGTTTTATGGGTTTTAAGCAATTATTAATTCATGAGAGCACCTTCTTTTTTCATTCTCTGACTCATTTCTTTAAGAGCCTCTAGTAATGGGCTTTGCCAAAGCTTTGTCAGAATTTAAGCATGCTAGATAAAATAGATCCTCTTTCTTTTGTTGCCCCTCTTGAGCTTTTCAAAACTTAAAACTGTTGTAATGTATCATCTTCTACAAAAGTCTAATAGACTCCTCATCATTATATTAATATTTATTTGTATGTCCATTCATTTTATACTTTATTAGTATTTTTACCAATGTGACATACCTTTCTTTATAATGTGTGATTTTTTCTAGAACATCCTTAGACCCATTTTAAATAAATTAGGGCCATTTTTGTCTCTTCATATTTGCCTGACACTGAGGTTCTTTTGACTAGAGGCAATATACTGCAATCCAGTGATTCTATATGTTATCTCCTTCCAAACCCATGAGTTAATATCATCTTGTCCAAGTCTTAACATTTTTGACAGTTTATGTTACAGGATATTCCATTGATGCCTTGGTTTTGACTGAATACTTCAAATTCCCGTGCCACTAAAGATTACAAGCATTTTAGGAATATCACTAACTTTTTGTATAACAAACACGAATACAGAGAATTCATGACTTTTTGTCCTTGAGTAATCCTTCTGTGCTTACACCAGCTATCAGCCCCATGGACTCTCTGGCAGACTTCCTGCTTCCGATGAGTTTTTTAAGTTGTCCTTTTATGGCTAGTTTAAATGATTTTAGCAATTTTCTTATAGAAATCTTTTTTGGCTTGCCTTGCTGTGAATTAACTTTGAACTTCCCAGAGTTTATGTCTATTTCTACTTTCCTCATTTGAGAAGACTTGTAAAGATGTCTTCTTACTTTCAAGAGCTTCCTTCTTTCTCTTCCTTTAGCACAACCTTTTATCTTTTTTAAGATCCTCCCCAAGTCCCTTCTGATTTATGTTACACTTACTCTGAAATTAAAACATTGATTTGCGATAGACATTAACTGACACTAAAAATTAGTCTGAGCCTTCAAATTCTCCATGCTATCTGCAGTATTTTTATGCTTTTAGCAGCTTTCTAGATAATCATCTTCTAACTTTTGGGTAGTTGCACTATCATGCCAATTTTGGTCAGGTGGGTTTTTTTCACTTACCAGGATATTGAATCTGATTACACTGTCATAGCTGGATGATAATTTTGTCTTAAACCAGTCCCTGTACATTGTCCAAGATTAATTCAGGAACTGTTTTTCTACAGCAGGACAACATGCTCTAAGGAGTAAATCTAATGGTGTTTGAATACTTAAATGAATCTAAAATAGACCAGAGAATTTACAAACATTTGATATTACTCACATGTTTTATTCTTTGCTTCAGTCTACTGACAAGGCCTCACAGACATATGGGGAAAACTATCATGCCCTTTCTGGGAAATCAGCCCATCTGAATGCCTCTCTGAAGTGCTGAATGCCTCTCTGAAGTGCTGTACTCTGCTGCATGAAGCATGAAGAACAGGAGGGATGTGGTGGGATGTCTTACACAGCTGGAGTCCTTCAGATAACTGGAAGAAAACTCAGGTTTGCAGACCCTGATATCTGCTGAATGAGAGATAGAGTGTGGACAAACAATCTGGGAGATTTCTGAAGGGCATTGATGACAACATTCCAGCACAGCTGATCTAAAAGTCAAAAATGAAAAACCCTTCTGGAACTCATATTTAATAAAAGCCAATCAGGGGTGTGAAGGTCAGGAGCAGACTTGGCCATAGTGACACAACCCTGGTTCAGAGATGTGCTTGGAAGAATTTTATGGGGTATAGCCCTGGAGAGAAGAGAAGTCCAGGAGGGTTGAATGACTCTCATTGACCATTTCCAAGCTGAAGAATGATCCAACCCAACAAGCAGTATAGCAAGCAAAGGTGGCAGGAGGCATGCACAGATGAAAAAGGAGCTTCTCACTACTCTCAAACATAAACAGGAGAAGCACAAGAAGTGAAAAGAGCAACAGGTGACCCAGAAGAAGTATAGACAGATTGTCCAAGCATCCAAGGGACGGGATTAGGAAAGCCAAAGCCCATCTGTAGGTGAATCTGGTGAGGGACATGAAAGGCAACAAGAATGGCTTCTACAGGTACAGCTGAAAAAGGAACCTGCTGCCAAATGGGCAGTAGCCCTGCTGGCAGAGGACATAGAAAGCCTGAGTTTCTGACTGTTTTATTTGCCTCAGTCTTTCCTAGCAACACTGGCATTTAGGAATGAACCCCAGACTCTTGAGACCAGTGGTAAAGTCTGGAGCAAGGACAACTTACTCTTGGTAGAGGAGGATCAGGTTAAGGAACATTTGACATACTGAGAAGAAATTAACTCCATCTCAGCCAAAACCAGCACACATACACAAGCCAATGGGACCTGATTAGATATACCCACCAGTGGTAAGAGAGCTCCTCAGTGTCATTGCAAGGCCATGCTCAATCACTTTTGAAAGGTGGCTGTGCCATCTCCAATCTTGATGGTTTTAAAACCTCAACTGGAACAGCCCTTAGCAATGCAGCCTGACCCTAGAGGTGGCCCTACTTTGGCATAGAGACCTTCCAAAGTCCCTTTCCATCTGGATGAATCTGTGGTAGGTGGCATTTTCTGGTCACTGGCTCTCCAAAATCACTGGCACCACTGGTTACATGGGCTGTCTTTCACATGCCTCACACCTTCTGCTCTGCCTATTTATGTGTGAAATTTCCACCCACAAAAATCCCATGGTAGAACATCATCATGGTGTCTGATACTTTCTATAATTTATTCCTTCCTATATATTTTGTACGCTGTTAGTACTGCCCTCCTGAAATTCTGCCTTCCACCTACTTTCAAAGATGCCCACCAAAGAATTTTTAATCCAGGCATCCTATTTCACCCATTTTAACTTTCAGACTTACATTACAGTGCAAGTCTGTCACCTCAAAAAAAAAAATAAAATAAAAGAGTCTATGTCTAGGGGCTGAAAATTAGTCTGTGTATTTCAAAAGTGTCAAAATACCTCAGAAATGTGCATGGGAGCTGCTGATTGCACTAATGGAAACAAATTCATCAGGCACTAAACTATGGACTTTATACATTCATGTTTGGCAGAACAGAGAAAATGAAACAAAAAAATGAATGCAAATTTTGTGCATATTGTTTTGCAGAAAATATCACTCTTCAGGCTAAACTGTAAACTTGGCACACCATGGATAATAAGAAGAAGGGCTTTATAAACATATGACTCAAAACTATCTGCCATAAGCTGGAGTTAAAAGTCTTTATGAAGCTTGGCTAAGTTCTAGCTTTAAAAATGGATGTGCAGCATTTCCTTCCCAAAAACAGGTTTGCTCATCTAGAAGTGATAAGATTAGTATGTGGTCAATAAATATATAGTATTTAAATATTTTATAAAGGAAAAAAAAGGGGTTTTTCACCTTGAAAACACATGCATATTGTTGTCTCTAATGTTTACACAATAATGTATGTTTTTAAAATATGTATCTTTTTTAACAGTCCTCATGCATATTAAACTGAACTTTGTTAGAACAAACATAATACTGTAAAACAATTACAAAAAGTAGAAAATAATGTCATTGCAACTTAGCAGTAGCTCAATATGCATAGAGTGCCTGAAGGCAAAGTTGGAGTGCATGGTCTCCAGGAAAATGTGATTATAAGGCTGATCAATATAGTGTTCCAATAAATAATCAAACCAGATATGCCTTTCTGTGGCTGACATAAATGAAATGTAATTATTTTGACCAAGACTTTTGTTGTTGTTGCATGAATTCCTCATGCCATACTATTGTGTTGCCTGACAAATACCTGGTGTGGGAATTCCAGACTGCTGTGGAATTTTTGTCTTTTCTTTTGTCTTCGCTTATTTGTTCTCACACACTGAATGGAAGAATGCAGGCTCACAGGAACTAATGAGGTAATTTGTAAATCTGTCAGCAATAGACATGAGAATTAATCTAGTGGTGGTCTGGTGAAAGGGGAGATGAGACTTACAGGTATCTCATTTCACCACTGCTCAAAAATCCTTATTTCTGCATTAA
>NW_008679675.1:4493-16430 GCF_000695815.1 Acanthisitta chloris | reverse complement strand
TTTCCCTAAATCCCACTTGAAACTTCCACATTTGCACTGCATATTTCCTTCTTTGTGCCTCCTTGCCAGTAGTGCTATACAGGGTCTAAACTCTGCAACAGATGTGATATTCCATCTCCAGCACTCCTATTCCTTGCATGAATGTCTGCTTGGGACCCCCCTGAAGGAGGCTTCTCAAGGATGAAATTGCACCAAAACCCATAAAGACTGTTTATTGCCATATTACTTTTATTCTAGATGATTCTTAGCAAAAATAGCATGTTTCTGAGAATGTACTAAGCCACAAAGCAGGGCTTTATTACTAATGTTTTGTGCATTTCATTTTCTTAAGAGGAGCCAAGGAGAGCAGTCCATCATGCAACTTCATGTTTGTTGGTTTTGTTTTGCAGGGAAGGGAGAGAGATCTTCTACACCTGTTGCTATTCTTTGTTTTCCATGGGAGAGCAAGAAGCCTTGTTGGCTTTATTGTTGCTCTATTTATCCTACTCACAGTCTCAGGAGAGACATCTGGGGAGAAGGCTATGAAAATGTGTGGGAGCAGAAATGTTATGAAAGGCAAGGGAGGTGGTTTTATAATAACCCATGAGGACAGCTTCCCAGTGGGAAAACTATCTCTGGGGAAGAAACAACAAAATTAAACTAAAATGATCAGGATGATTGGATAATCCTTGTCTCGTAGTCTACATTTCCAGGTAATTCATTAATTGTTTTAAATAGGACCAATCTGTTTTGTTGCTCTATTACTTGGCATGCTTCATCAATGTCTGGTTACACAGTTCCACACTGTTGCTGATATCCACTGGTTATCTGGTGGTTCATCAATGCCATGCTGACCAAAGGGTCACTTGGGATAGCAACAAACCTCAGCCTTGCAGTGCCCAGCCATAAGTGAGTTCTGTTTCACCTTTTCTTAACACATGCTCAAATTCTTTGTGTTTCACAACAATACCACCATGTCTTCTAAGACAAGCTCACCAGGCAGATAAGACTTTAGGAATTTTCACCTGGTTTAATGACACGTATACACTATACTCGAGCTTACTGTTTATTGATACCTCTTAGAAGAATGTTTAAACCCCACATTCCACACCGTATTCTCATGTTCTCAGTTCCTTGAAGTTTGCCATGATAATAAGGATGTAAAAACTAATAAGGAAATAAACTGCTTCCCAAATCTGTAATTAGTAAGAGAAGGCATGACAAACCTGTACATAGCATAGTCTGGGCAGATATGAGAAATAATGAGAAAAGCAAGGTTAATTAAACACTGGGATGCGCTGTTGGATGGGTAAATGGTATCTCCATCATCAACAACTTTCAAGAACTGGTTAGACAAACAAGAGTCAAAAATAATACATCTTGATACTGCCTTCCAAGGGGCTGATAGAGTAAATGATATCTTAAGGCATCTCCTGACCTTTCAGTTGTATGATGTATATCTTTGGCTTTAGGTACTGAAAACAACTGAACTCTTTTTAGTAGAATACACTTTTCTTTTCCTTACAAGTTCTCAGTTGATGAAAAATATCCTAAGATGTCTTTGCTCCCATATAAGTTATTTCATCAATACTGCATTTTGCATGTTGTTAATTTTGCTTTCGTTTAACTATCTCATTTGTTTTCAAGGATCAGGTTGCCTGCAAATTAGGCCTCCTTTTCCAGTCATCAGTAAAGTTTTTAGAACATCTTTGGCATAAAATTCTGACATAAAAATGATAGGCTTCGTGTAGGAATTGAAGGAACCTGCCTGGAGATTTTGTATCAGTTTCGGAGATCTTAGGAACCCTATTTTTCAACATAAAGAAGTCAGGCAAAGACAGTGGGAATAAAAGTTACCACCATAGCATCCTGTAAATTATCCCTCCCCTTGTTTTAAAAACAAGATACAATTCAGCTACTTTACCTGTCCTGTTCATTATCTCTCTCCCAGGCTTGTAAAGTAATAGGATAATGATTTCATTTGTATGATGGTGTTAACTGTCCAGCAGTAGCAAGTCTGAGACTACCAATTAATTTCCCCAAAGTCAGCTACTGTTTAATCATAATGACTTACATGCCGGGATTCATCTGAGTCAGATACAATATTCATATTCTGTTTTGCTGTCTGGACTCTATGTTAGGAAATGTTTGCATTATTTGTACATAAAATTTTGTGCTAAATAGATAGTAGTTCTATAAACACCTTAAACATGGGCAAATATTGTAGAATAATATAGGTAAATGTTCATTCAATAAATTGTTCACTTGCTTTTTATATGCTTTTGAAAGCACTTTGCATGGCAGATTGTGGGCAAAAAGTTTTGAAAACAGGGCTACTGGACATGAATTTGCAAACAGAGGCCTACACAAATAAGTAGGCACACTGGAAACCTACACATCTGTCTTTGTAGATTTAATGAGACTTTGAGCCAAGGAGAAGCTATAACACATGATTTGGATTATCAGTGTCACAGTACACATTAATAATAAGGCTGAGAGTTATAGCAATTAATTCAAAGGAAACTCAGAGCTTGAGCAAGCACTGTGGCAAAGCCTGTTTCCTCGTGATTCATAAGTAGAAGAGAGTGAACAGGTTACCATCACTGTCCTGTAAAAAAAGTTTGTCAGGCTCTCTTACTGCAGTTCTTTTCAACTTTCCTCGTTTACTTACATCTCAGCTCCCTTAGGCACAGCAAAGCTCCCCATTATCTCCAGTGCATGGACCTGAATGATGATACTGGTGGCTGTAGCTTAAATGGAGTTCATCCATCATCTCTAAGAAAGGATAAAACAGGAAAGAAGCTTAAAGTTTGTGGTTATATTACCTCATTATGAGAATAGCATTTGGATGATGGTCAGCAATATCTGCAAAAGGAAAATCTAAAAGCAAGAAAGAAAATACACTGGACTTGAGAAAACAAGCAGCCATACAAAGTGATTGAAAGGAACGAGAATTTACAGATATAAGAGAAAATTATGCATAAGATATATTTGTGACTCTTTCCAATATAGGCAATAAAATGAATTGCAATAAAAACATGCTCATCAGTTTGAAACAAATGTAGACATTACTAAAGATACAATAAGAGAGGCAAAAAATATCAATAATGCTATCTATGTAAAGCAATATGTATAAAACCTAACTAAAAAGAGGTAACAATATAACATACCACACCAAAAATCTGTCTATCTTCATAAGACAATTAACAGTCACATTAAAGTCTTA
Organism: Acanthisitta chloris; assembly: GCF_000695815.1. Taxonomy (NCBI): domain Eukaryota; kingdom Metazoa; phylum Chordata; class Aves; order Passeriformes; family Acanthisittidae; genus Acanthisitta; species Acanthisitta chloris. The sequence goes on along the minus strand of NW_008679675.1, from coordinate 13,225 downwards.
CATGTGGGGAAAAAACCCGAAACAAACGTTGCATAAAACCCAATGTATTCACATGAGCCATCCCATTTTAAGACATGGGAGTACTTATGTGAGTAATCCCCTTTATATCAGCCTTTAAATAGTAGTATTTTGGGGAGTGTTTACTCATCCAACCTCTGGCAGGGTGTGCAGTCTTAGGCCCTTTCTCTAACATATGTGTAGAGACCTCATCTGTTTGGTAGAGATTTATGATACTTCCTCTCATTTCTGCCATTACTCTCTGAGGGTAAAATCAATGATACTTTCTCACTTGGCAGAAGAATCTTACACGTGATTTACGGAAATTATTGTCTCAGCATATGTGATCTGAACTCTAATAACTTCATTTCCTTCCCCTTGCTCCTCTGCATCACAGCTAACTTTTCCTTAACTAGCTGACACTGTTCAGTTGCAGTCAGACCAACTGTTCTCAGTCTGTATTTACTCTTGAAGGTCTGTATTTACCATTGAAGGTCAAATTATTCCACCACCCAACTTCCATTTCAGATCTGAAAGGGCCTGGTATACCTTCTCTATATTTTTTTCCAGTTCAGAAAAAAACACTGCTTCACCCTATAAATCTTGTGAGGGAGGCATTCTGTCATTCACACAAAGAAAATTTTACCCAAGTTATTGGGTAACTTGGGTAAAATTTTCACATTTGATAATTATATCTCTGTTTAAAAAAAACATAAAGAAAAAACAAAAACAAAAAAAAAAAAAAAAAAAAAAAAAAAAAAAAAAAAAAAAAAAAAAAAAAAAAAAAAAAAAAAAAAAAAAAAAAAAAAAAAAAAAAAAAAAAAAAAAAAAAAAAAAAAAAAAAAAAAAAAAAAAAAAAAAAAAAAAAAAAAGAAAAAAAAAGAAAAAAAAAACCCTAAGTGTAAAATTAATTAGGATTCAATAACATGAGGTCAGCTAAAAATATATGGAAAACATACTGTTAACATTCTGGGCACCATAACAGTATTGCAGTCACGGAGATTTCTAATTATAGGGAAGGTATGATTAGGATTTATTTCAGTACAACCAAAACTGTATTACATATTTGAGGAAAATGTGTTGTGGGACAGAGGTTTTCCTCAGTGTGCTTAGTTCCTTGTACACTTCTCTAGGTAGAGTATCCCAGGGATCAATGCTGAGGTGAATGTTGTCTAACATCTCCATTAACTATCTCGATGTTTGGAGAAAGTGCATCCTCAGCAAGTTTGTAGACGATACAAAACTGGGACAAGCAGTTAACGTAACATTTGGGTGTGCTGCCATTCAGAGAGATTTGAGCAGTCTGGACTGAGAGGAACGTCATGAAAGTCAACAAGTCTTGTGTTTGGTGAGGAATAATCCCAGGCATCAGGACAGCCTGGGGGCAACAGACTAGGAAACAGCACTGCAAGGAAGAACCTGAGGGGCCTGGGGGACACCAAGCTGACCAGGATCCAGAAATGTCTTCACAGCAAAGATGGTCAACAGCCTCCTGGGCTGCATTAGGCAGAGCATAGTCAGCAGGTTGAGAGAAAGGATTCTTCTTCTGCACTTTGCAGTGCTGAGTCCAGCTCTGGGTGCCCCTGAGGTAATGGAATCCAGCAAAGGGGCATGAAATCGATGAAGGGACTGAAGTATCAGATATACGTGAGAAGAGGCTTAGAGAGTTGGTACTGCTTAGCTTGCAGAAGAAAAGTTTATGGGGGAAATTATCAATGTGTACAAATACTTGGTAGAAGAGAATGAAAAAGAAAGTGCCAGATTCCATTCGGTAGTGCCCAGTGACAGGACAAGAGGCAATGGGCACAAACTGAATACACATCTGAACACAAAAAAACCCCACTTTATTACTGTGAAAGTGTTCAAACACTGGAATAGGTTGCCCAGAGAGGTGGTGGAGTTTCCATCTTTGGAGATACTCAAAACCCAACTGGATGCAGTACTGAGCAATTTGCCGTAGCTGACCTTGCTTGAGCAAGGGTTGGACAAGATAATCTCCTGAAGTCATTTTCAGCCCCAAAGATTCTGTGTTGCTGTGATTCTTCACCAGAAGTGTTCTGAAATTTCCTGTTCTTTGTACCTTGCCAAGGAAAAGATAATGGATCTTCCCACATCACATTGCTAATCACAGAATGTCTGCCTCTAATAAAGATCTAACACCAAGAGAGTTTAATTTTTCAAGGCTGCCATCTTGTAAAGAATTAAGCATCTTCATTTTATATGAAAGGCTCCATTCATTCAATCTGGTGTTTACTTTAAGGGGTTAACTTTATGATGTTTATTCCATACTTTCTTAAGTGAATCAGCACATTAGTGATTCCAGCCTCACTCTAAAGGTAATGTTGTTTTGCCTGAGTGCCATGAGATCTGGCTCTGGGAGTTCACAAACCACATCTGCACACTAACTGAAATTACAGAAGGCAAAAATTACTTGCTAATTTGTTAGTTTGCATAGCACTCCCAGATCAAACCCTTCTAGTCACTGGCTGCTGCATCCTACCATCAGACAGCATGTCAGGAATTCTGTGAGACATGGTGAAGACAGGTTCCCCTGATGGGGTATTCCACATAGCTCTTACTGAGATGTCTAGAAGCAACTTCTTAATCAATTAACTCCAGTCTTTGAACACCTCATGCTTCCAGTAACAGCTCTGCAGCAGGAAAATGTGATTCTGCTATGCCCTATCCTCCATTCTCCAGGACATGTCCTTCACAGTCTGTTTGAAGGGGAAGGAGAGGTGTGGGAGATTGGGAGTGGGAGGAGGTGGCAATGGCTGCTCTGAAGAATTTGAGTACAGAAGTATTCTGCAGCAAATTAGATAATTTCTGTTATCCTGTGTTAACATAAAAACATAAACAAATACAGAAGAAGGTGTGTGTTATCTGCACTCTACCTGACATGTGCTAAGTGTAAGTAGGGATGTGTTTTTTAACTATTTCACATTTTTATGGAGGCTTAATGTCCTCCAGATTCAATAGGTGTGGGAATTTTAGGTGTGAGATCTGAAGTTGTAGTTGCTATCAGCATATGAGGAAAAATCCTAAGCACTCTGATCTGAAATAATTTCAAAACTGTCAACTTGAGTGTAAAGGGAATGAGAAAAACATCAAATAGACTCCACTTTGGAAAACATTTTTATAATACCCTAGAAAGTAAGATGCAGGTGATAGTTTGCTTTGAAGTGTTATGTAAAATAATCTCTTTTGCAATATCTGCACTAACTTCATGTTGTTTGTTCAAACATGACCTTCAATGCTGTTCCAGTCTCATCCACAGAGTCTACATAAATCATTAGGGGTAGATTCATGCTAACTTCTCACCCAGAAAGCCTACTTGGAAAAAATACAGTGCACCCTATCTCCATCTTTAATCCCTTACTTCAATTTCCTGGGAGAAATGCAAATTTCAGAAGAGAGAAAGCAGCAGCAGGGCACCCTGGCAGTCTTTCAGCACAGATGCCTGAGGACCACAGTTGTACTTGGTGCCCACAAAGCCACTTTTACACTCTGCACATAATCTGTGAGTCTTTCCTTCACTTCAGTGACTTAACTTTGGATAGTTTTTAAACTACTGTTATTTTAAAAAACACTTAAGATAATTAAAACTAGTACAGTTGGGTACAAAGGTTTAGTATAGCTTGGAAACTCGTGGAAAACAGGATTGGGCCATAAGTCCTCCTTAGCAAGTCATGGCCACTTCAACACCAGCTCTGATTTAGTTATCAAGTGAAAAATCAGAGATCTATATTTGCTGCCACTTTTCCTGCCTGAGAAGTTCACTGTGACAGAATGACCAGCTAAGACTGCAGATGTGCCTTTAAGAAATTAGTTTAGGACTTCCTGCAATATGAGCTAGTTATAAAACAGCCAAAGACACTAGTTTTTTGATTCAAAATGCATGAAACCACTATTTTTGCTGCTGATCCTACTCACTTTTCATTTGTCTTTCCCACTTTCACCACAGAGCTCACAGAAAAGTCATTAGAGATTGGCAGATCTCTCCTTTCTAATGTGACCAACCTTTCTCCATGAAATCAGTTACTTCAGTGTCCCCTCTATAAAAAGATATGTTGGGGCAGAGAGGAAAATGCTTGGGTACCTATTAAAAATAGGGGGGTTAATTCACCTTAATGATTTGATAACTTTTAGCACATATGTCATTAATAGCTCCTTCATACAATTTTCCTAAACACACCCACTGTACTTACTAGTCTGTTATTGTTAGCCTTTTTTTTTCACACCTGCGTTTAAGTTAAGTGACTGCAAATTCATGTGTTTAAAGCTGAAGAAAATGTGCAGAGAAAACTTCTGAATTTTCCATTGAGTCACAGGAAATAAAACCTGGTGACAGGGTGGTGGAAGTGCACAGCACTCTAGGTTATGAGCAGGTCTCTCTGTGAGGTGAGTATTGACAGAAGGACTATACCTCTCAGACAAAGCTATTATATTCCAAATCCCAATATTTTCACCTTTCAAGGTAAGGGAGATTAAGAGCTGACATTTCAAGACCAAGTCAGAGAACCTACTGATTAAACACTAATCCAAACTGTCCCTTCTCTGATATCATCAAGGAGGAGAGCAAGCTACATTCAAAGGAAAGTATAACTCTGCTGATTGATTTGCTGAGTCGATGCATATTTCTCAAGGTTACTACATTACAGTTTGCAGTGAAACATGGAAGCCTAGTTTTGGTGTTCCAACATGAGACAACAGAAAATACTAGGTACTCTGTTCTAGTGATAGCTAGTTGGTTTTGTACACGGAGATCACTTATGTTCTCACAAAATTTATTCTTTGTACATATCAGGCAATCATAGATGTGTTCAAAGAAACCTTGAAAAGATATTTAAACCACTGTTAGGGTGACACCTGGTTACTCTGCTTCTACATGGGTGTGGGATTTTACCCCTGAAGTCTCCCATTTAAGCAATAACCAAATACAGTCTTCATTTCATCTGTGTGATACTATAAGATCAGTGTCTGACTGGGAGTATCTGTCTTGAAGAAAAAGGCTAGATGCGATAAGGACTTTTTTCTTATTCACATCTGTCTCTTTTATCTCAATCTGTGAGTGAATGTCTTCTTTTCAGCAACTGCAAATTTCAAGATTTCAGCTTTTGCTTTGCAAGACATTCCACTGGATCGAGAGATAAGGTGCAAGACAGGCCTGCTGATTATCAGCTCTTCCCCCAGACAGCAGAGAAGATGTCAGCAGCACCAAAAGTGTAGCACTTTTTTTTCTCCTTACATTTCAAAAAATAGGTACTTTTCCTATCAATGAAGTGCTTTCTGAAAGGGCATTCTGGTTTTGAAGAGAACACAGCCATACCTCTGTGCTGTCCAGTGCATGAGATGAACCAAAGATACATAGGCATTCTGCCATTCACAATGAGGTGTGTTAGCTCATCATACAGAGGGGTTGTTTTCTTAAAGATCCTTCCAGCATGAGGCAAGGCAAAGATACGAGATGTATAAAATTAATACATAATATGCACTTAAGTAAAAAAATAAAAATAAAAATAACAGCCAGGCATATGCATTGTCTATTAAGAGCATCTCTGAAAGAGCTGCCTGATTAGGGCTCAGCTAAGGCCACTTCACAATAGCTAAGAAGGGCCATGGCTGGGTGATGCTTTTAGAGGGGCTAGCATTTCCTGGGTGAGCACTAAAAGGAACCACTTCCATCTTCCCCCTTCCCCTACATGTAAAGACTATTTTTAATCCATATATCACCTGGATGGTGACTAAATAGATCCGAAATTTTAAACTATGATAAATTTTTAATATTCTAAGATTAGCAGACAGCATATGAAAGAACACTTTAGTGTGTTAATTTTTGCAGCTGCTCAGCCCCAGACTGTATATTAGTGGTCTGAAAGGCAGATTCTGTAGTTTAATTTGAGTAATGAATATGAGCGAATATATAGATTCTATACAGATTGCAATGGTTTCTGGTTTGTGCCACTTTTGTTGGCAGCAGAAAAGCCAAGAAGGGCCATGGCTGGGTGATGCTTTTAGAGGGGCTAGCATTTCCTGGGTGAGCACTAAAAGGAACCACTTCCATCTTCCCCCTTCCCCTACATGTAAAGACTATTTTTAATCCATCCATTTGATTTAACAGAAGGCGAATGCAAGCTCAGCAGATATACCAGTAATATATGAGGGTGCAGCTCTCTTAACTTCTGAGATATTGCATCTCGTTCCACTAAAGTTGGAATTGGTTGAAGGTTCATCCAGAATACATTTTCCTTCATAGTTTTATTCCATTTAATCAGAGCTGTGGATTGAGTGGTACAGGAGAAATGTTAAGCAATTCTCAAAGGTGTAGAGAACAAGGTAGCAAGTGTGCCAAAGCTATTCTGTTTTCCCTTGTCCCTCAAATGTGATAGTTGCCATCCACTATTCCAGAATGAGTATGGAATGGTCATAGCTACAATCAGCTGAAGTGGACCATAAAGACAAGTCAGAAAAGTCACTGAACAATAAGACTGATCATCTCTAGCAGTACTGCTTGGGTTTGTAGCTTTCAATAACTTTCTCTGGAAAATATTTTTGAAGGGAGAGTCCCTCATTCCCAGGAATTACATTTCTTGTATCAGGAACTGCCCACTTTGGATGGTCTTTGTTTTCTTCTAAGACACAACTTTCCCTCCTCCAACAAAAACAGCATCTTTCAGCCCAGCAGTAACATGCATTGAATTCTATATCTTTTGAAAGTTGCATTTTTCAGGGAATGAGGAAAGGGCAAGAGGAGAAATATGACATACTGCCAATTTTCTGTTGAGCCATATCTGTAATGTACTCCGTGGGATCCTGTTACTCTAGGCAGCCACTCACGATTAAAGATTTGCAGAATGTCACCTTTAATTGGCATATCATAAAATAGTTTTTAAAGCATTGAACATTAAGGGATTTAAATCTCTTTAATGCTCCTGTATGGCAATCTCTCAAGGTTCATACTGAGGCCAGACCCTTATAATAAACAGAAGGTAGGCAAAAAAGCAATAACACAAATTAATGGCATGTATTGTAGAAAAGGTTTGAAACAGTTGAAATAAGATCTCTCTGAGTTCTGAGTTTCCAAATAAGCCGCAGCAGTAAGTGGGAGGAAGGAGAGGAAATTTTTATTCCTTCACTGTGCTGAGGTAAAGTCATTTATTAGTCTCCAAGGAAAAGGTTTTATATAATACAGTAAAGGCAGATCCAGATGTGTGAAATCAAACCTACATAAGGAAGGACCCCATCCAGCAATCAGATTTGCATAAACTGGAGTACAGCAATATGAAAGCCATGGAATTGCTGTACCAAATGGAAAGATATCACTGAGTTTATGAGATTATTGCCATCAGAGACATAGGCAATGTTTAAGACACTCAGGTATACAATGCAATGTGAGCTAGCAGGGAAGATATGGTAGCTGTCTTCATCCAAATATCCTTAATAACCATTAATTTCCAAATGTCTGTGGGTATTGAAGAACTATGCATAGAGAAATGTATGTTATTGGAAAAAGTGATCATTTTCCCTAACTAGCATTTTCCTAGCAAATTCTTTGTAAGGTAAAAAGTGGTTCAGTCAAGTGAAGTGATTTTTACTGCCAGTTAGTGCTGATAAAGAAGTCAGAACGAGCTGGAAGGAAAATTTTTATAATGTACTGAAGACAAGATAACTATAGCCATCTGTTTTTTTATACTATAAAACCCCCAAACATTCTGAGAAATACATATGTCCATCTGGTACTGCTGCACCCGTTCACTTTGCTATACCCAGTTTTTGCTCCACGTGATTTTGCAGGAGTTTCTTCAGATTGTAATGAATGATCCATCTGCTGACACCAGACCAGAGAGATGTATTGCCCTGTTGGTGGCTGTTACAACCCACCTCTTGTTCATGCCCACGAGCACTCTCCGTATGCTTGTAGGCATTTGCTGTGACCTCAAAAACTAATTATGAATAGGTGACAGGCAATTGATCTATCAAGACACCAGTTTTCTGTAAGGAGCAGGCTGCTTGGGAAAAGGCTGCTAGAAGGTTATTGCAGACAGAGTTGAAGCTGAAGGAGTAGAAAAGTACAAAAGCATTGTGGTACTGTGAACATGACAGGAACTTCTTTGCATAGATTGCATTTGCTTCTATGTCATATTGTTAGCATGGGTGTCAAGCTTATGTTTCAGCTCAAATTTTTTTTCTGCTGAGCATTGAGTCTCTAAGTACACAAGTCTCACAAGTACACTCTTGTCCAGAAATTGGAGTGGAAATGCACCTTTGGGAAAGCACAGGCAGTGGGCTGCAGAGAGGGAAGGAAAGTCCCTGGTCACAGACCTTTGGAGTCTTTATGAGCACAGAGTCCCTTGGCATGAGTAACATTAATTGATGATATAGGTATAACACGAATTTCCTTGTACCACCACCTTCCTTAGGGTTCTGCAGTTTAGAAGTGGACCCAATCTTTATCCTGAGATATAGAATAAAAGAAAGTGAGTTTCACTCTGAGAATGAAAGCAAGGGACTCCATAGACTTTTATTAAAAATCTTCTGAATGCAACACTACATTTACCACAGGCTATTCCTCTGGAACCTAAGCAGGCTCAGCAGACTAGCACTTAAACTGTCCTCTGTGTTCCCAGAACAGCCTTCATTGACAAACCAGAACAGAAAGAAGGAGTTAATCCTCCAGAAGGAAAAAGAGAAATATGGTGAAAGTACTGGATTTTAGTTAGGAGATTAAAAAAAAA
>NW_008679675.1:0-4467 GCF_000695815.1 Acanthisitta chloris | reverse complement strand
AGAGTATAGCTAGACTTATGACTTTCCCTGAAATACTGACAGTGAAGTAAAAAAAGCAATCACAGAGATTTGCAGACCAGAAAATCCCAGGATCATGCTCACTCAAGGAGGCAGGTTTTTAATTGATCACCTATAGTCACAACACAGTTGAATCTATTGTAAAAATTATACAAAATAAAAAATTGTACCAGCACCTCCAGTAACAGCCAGCCAAAGAGCACAAGACGTGTTGGACGTCCTTGACTAAGCATTTCAGGACCTGTTACAGCAGCAGTCCTGGGTCCCTGGTCCCCCACCCCAGCCACTGAGAACTTCAAGGCTGCTCTACTGCCCCTCTGCTGGCTCTGTGACAGCACTGGACCTGCCTTGCCCCATGCTCAAGGTGCTCTGTCATGTACTGAGCTCACCAGCACAACCCAGAGTCATCCCCTAGGGCACCCTGCTTGCAGTGCTGCTGCCAGCTGGGACAGAAACCTGTCCTTGTTCTGGTCCCCTCACATCCCTCAGCCCCCAGTTTCCCTGACTCAAACACATCCATGGCAGAGATTGCAGCATTACAAAACTAGGACTCAGAATACCACCTACAATGCTGTTTGCAGCAGCATTTGTGTTAGTGTTATGAGACACTTTATACTCACATATGGAAAAAAACTCTGAAATTCCTTATTCAAGGTCAAAAGTGTGTCAAACAAAAAGAGCTTATCCCTTGATGTAGGTGTCCCAAAAGGCACACAACTCATTTTGCCATTTTGTATGCAGCATGCCATTTTGTCAGTTCAACAGACTGTTGAACTGTATGCAGCCCTTAAAACCTATTTGGTTGCTATAGTTACGAACTCTTCAAAATATCACTACCAGATTAAAAAAAACCCTTCAAAACCCACATCTGTGGTCTGATGATTCTGCTATGATTTTACCTGATTCCACAGCAGAATTGTTCTACATTTAGGACCTTGAGAGATAACAAGTGGCTCAAGTCAAGAGCAAAATGCTGAAAATATGTTTCTTCTGTGCCTTGCAGCTTTAAACTGTTGTATCAATCACTCTAACAAACTGATTGAAACCCACGTCACTGAAAGGCATAGAAATTCCAGAACAGTATGATGTTCTAAATTTATCTTTGTAGATTTATTTTTAATTTCTACATAAATGTAATATTAGCATCCAGATCTTCAGATGGTCTACAATTGGTTAACATTACGGTGAACTACATCAGCTAAAGATCTTGCAGCAGATATGTACAATTTTGCAAGTTTTCATCAATATTAATCAAATTGTTTGACATTATTAGATTAAAGCTGGTATTAACTACAGACATTAAACTACACCGAGGAAAGCCTTATAAGCACAGATATAAGATCATCTGAGTGCTTTCATCTCTCACCAGCTCTTGATTAAAGACAATGCCAGGAAGCCCATAGAGTGAATCTAAAAGATGGAAGCCAAAAGCTACACCTTCAAATGGTAAGTATCTCCATAATTCCTTCAAACCACATAATTTACTCTAGCTGAAGTTTTGGCCCTGAGAGCATTGCCCCAGCAATTTTAATACAAAGAACTGAATTTTCCCCTGAATACAGAAGCAGATTATGCCAGTAAGTTAATTAAAAGTGATAGACTGTTTTAAAGCCTCAGTTATTAGATTCTTACAGATAAAGGTTTTCACATGCTTTGAATCAGAGAAATCAGGCTATCCTGTGCCTCCAAGGGCAATAATACAATACACTACTGAGTGACATTGAAACTAGTCTGAAACATTTGAATAAGCATAAGTACTATTTCCTTTCTTATCCAGCATTTAATACTCAAATGAAGCACTAGTTAACAAATGGGTTTGTTGTGTTTCTAATGAGTAAAAAATTTAACAGGACAATCAGGTGATGAGGCCAGCCAGCATGGATTTATGAAAGGCAGGCCCTGCTTGACTCACCTGATCTTCTATGGCAACATGACCTGCTTAGTGGATGAACGAAAGGCTATGGATATTGCCTATATGAACTTCTGTAAAGCATTTGACACTGTTTCCCACAGCATTGTCCAGGAGAAACTGGCTTTGTGAATGGGTGTAATCTTCACTGGGTAAAAAAATGGCAGGATAGCTGGGCCCAGAGGGTTGTGAATGGAGTTGCATCCCGTTGGTGGCCAGTCACAAGCGGTGTTCCCCAGGGGTCAGTACTGGGGACAGTCCTGTTTAATATCTTTATCAATTATCTGGATGAAGGGACCAAGTGCACCCTTAGCCATTTTGCAGTTGACATTATGTTGGGCAGAAGTATTGAGCAGCTAGAGGGAAGAAAGGCTCTGCAGGGGGATCTGGATAGAATAAATCGATGAGCCTGGTCCTGCACTTCAGCCCTGGAACACTGTCCAGTGGAAAAGGACCTGAGACTGCTGGTTGATAGTCTCTGAGGTAGCTGGGTTTGTTTACCATGGAGAAAAAAAGGCTCAGAGGAGACCTTATCACTCTCTACAACTACCTGAAAGGAGGCTGTAGCTAGGTGGGAGTCAGTCTCCTCTCAGGTAACAAGAGACAGGATAAGAGAAAACGGCCTCAAGTTGTGCCAGGAGATGTTTAGATTGGACATTAGGAAAACTTTCTTCACTGAAAGTGTCACCAAGTATCAAAACAGGTTGCCCCCCGGAGGTATTCAGAAGAAGGGTAGATCTGGCACTTAGGGGCATAGTTTAGTGGTGGACTTGGCAGTCAGTGCTAGGTTAATGGTTAGGCTCCATGATCTAAGATGTCTTTTTCAATCTAAATGATTCTATGATTCCAATTTCAAACCATCATCATGGAAGTTTGCTTCACTCAAGAACTATTTTCAACATACACTGGAAATCAAAAGATGGTAATGAAGAGAAATGTGTGGTGTTTCTACAGATGAGACATCAAAGAGAAACTGTTTTTACGTGGTGAATAATAGAGCCTCACAGAAGAATAAAATGGAAAAATGTGTTTCTTCTTCCAGTACTTTTCTTCATGGGTGAATATGGGCATAAACTTGTCAGTCTTGTTTGTAACTTCTTTAAGAAAACATAGGTGCGTATATGTGAAGATTTTCATTGAGAATCGAGTAAATGAAAAGAGGATGAATCAATAGAGACAAATAAAGTCATGGTGTACCCAATACAATTATTGCAAGCTCATAAGTTATTTTATCCCCTCACAATCACTTGATTGTGTTCAAATGTTTCCACATTATTGATTTTGCAATGGAAAGCTAGATGGAAATTTAGTTGCACCTAAACACACTTCCTTTACAAGCCTTTACTATTTATTAGTACACTGCTTTCAAGTTTACTGCTAAAATTAAGCTTGAAATGGAGTAATTATCACTTTATTTACATTGTAATTCTAAAAGAACAATCAGATCCTTGTTGCAGCACCTTGACTCCATATTCCTATGGTATATCTTTAGTTTACTTCTAGGGACCTCATTCTTCACGAGATTAGCAAAATCATAACAAAAAAAATTATTGGCAATGGTTTGGTTTCCAAGTTGTACTCAAAACCAGGTATGCATATCATCCAATACTGTTGGTCGATATTTATGTGAGATATATTCATTTGACATCACCAAAACCTATTGGTATTGAAAGTCTTAAAGACATTGGCTCAACTAAATGGAACAATTGACTCAAATGTGGATTTTTTTAATGCTAATAAATATTCTTTATGTAAGTGTTCTCTCGGGTAATGTGCCATTCTTTTCAATATTGATTTATTGCCATCTAGTTCAACTAGTTATTTGTTATTAGAATTGTCATACTGCTGCAGCACTCCAGTCATCAGCCATAACCCCACTGACTAAAAATTGAACAAACAGGAGATAAATCTGCCAAGTGGCTCTGAGGAAATTAGTTTGCCTTTAGTCACAGGTAAGTAAAGTGGATCATTGAACACTCAGAAGAGGGTACCAAACAGAGGAACTAGGATTTTGGACAAGACAAAATCTGTATGTGTCTTCTTCTGGCAAAATTATCCAAAGACATAAAACAGCTATTAAAAATCCAGAGAAGGTTAAAGCAATTGTCTCCCAAAAAAACAAGATTAGAGGGTGAGGAAATCAGCCCAGATAGGACAGAGTCCCTTGGGAAAGGCAAGTTAGATAAGTTTGAAAAGGTAAGCTTTTCTGGATCTAAGATGCAGCTGCCATCATCAAGGGACTTGGTGAGAGAAGTTTTAGAGACATACCAGGGATAGAGGATAGACTGGAGTTGGGATGAAGAAAAGAGTTTAGATTAACAACAGGTGTAGGAATGGAGAGAAAGGAAGGTCTGGAAAGGGATTAGAAAAGTAGGTGAGGGTTGTGCACAAGTTTCTTAAGTGTAGAAACTGGAGAAATACTCTCAGCTAACAGAGTGTAAGAAAGGCATCTGAAGACATTGAGAGATAACACAGAAACAAAATGGAGAAAAGCAAATGAGAGGTTTATATTTATATAATCATAAAAATATATATAATGT
>NW_008679674.1:0-969 GCF_000695815.1 Acanthisitta chloris | reverse complement strand
GAGAGGAGATAAGCACCTCCCCCTCTGCCACCCACAATGGGGAAGCTGTAGGCTGTAATGAGAGAGGAGATAAGCACCTCCCCCTCTGTCACCCACAATGAGGAAGCTGTAGGCTATAATTAAGTCACCTCTCAGCCTTCTCTTCTCCAGGCTGAACAAACCAAGTGACCTCAGATACTCCTCGTAAATCTTGCCCTCGAGGTCTTTCACAACTTGATCATCCTCCTCCAGACACACTTAAAATTTGATGTCCTTCTTATGCTGAAGCACTCAAAACTGCAAGCAGTATTCGAGGCCAGGCCTCACTGGCACAGAGTAGAGCAGGACAATCACCTCCCTTGACTGGCCAGCAGTGCTGTGTCTGATGCCCTCCTGGGTGCCAGGGATCACTTCTGACTCATGTTCAACTTGCCATTGACCAGGATCTGCAGATCTGTCCCTGGGGCTGCTCTCCAGCTTCTCAGCCTTCAATTTGTATATATAACCAGGATATTTTCTTTAAATTACAGTCCCTTCATCTTACTGAACCAGACTGTGGATATGTTGGCTAATTTTGTTTCTGGGTTTTTGAGTTTGGTTTTTTGGGGGGCAGTGGAGGAAGAGGGTTGGTGATTTTGTTTGTTTCATTTTGTTTTGTTGCATGGTTGCTCCTAAAAAAGGAGTGATCCACAGCAGTACACCTCTGCTTATTATTGTTGAATAATAAAGGCCAAACAACAAAAACATCCCACACATTTTCTCATAACAATACAAACCTGTTATTTGCAGTGGCCACACCAAGTTAGTCTGAGTCTACACTGTAATCGGACACAGAGTAATATTTAGAGAGATTTAAATTCTAAATTTTGTTTTTATTCTCTCTTCTACAAAGAAAATGTAGCCCCCTTCCCCTGCACCCTCCCTCCCCTAATTTAAAACAGTATTTAACTGTTTTATTAATACCTGGTTCTTGAAGAATGGGAGAGGCCT
>NW_008679673.1:0-20367 GCF_000695815.1 Acanthisitta chloris | reverse complement strand
CCCCCCCAACTTTGTGTCATCTGCAAGTATCTGATATCCCACTCCTTAAGGCTCAACCCTTTGCTCGTTGAGAATATGCAAAGACATTTGATGTGAGTAATTCACTGAACTCAAGGGCAATTTTTTCACAGGTATATACTTTGTACAGACTCTTCTAGGTCTGTGTGCATGCAAATATGAATAAGCTATAGCAAATGTACTATGAATGTTGTTCTCCTAGATTCTTAAGTATGTTAGATTGTAAGTTACTGTTGTGCTATAGTAAATGCTACATGATTCCTTTGTTAAATTGTTTAATTTAAGCTAGCAATTCAGTGCTGTTGAATTTAAGTACTGTTAAACATTTAGGCCTAAACTGTGGACCAAGTCCAGGGCTCAGTTTAGCAAGAGGGTCTACTCTGAACCTTTTGACTCTTATTCCTTATTCCATTTTATTCTTACCCTGAGCCTTTTCTACCCTCCCAGCCTCCGCATGGGTAAATCTTTGGGCTTTTTTGGTTATGGATTGACTGATTTTGGATTTGAGTTTGTTTTTCCTTTGTTCTTCAACCATCTAGTAAGTAGTAGAGTGAATCTTGCCAATGAACTTTGTCACACTTTCATTTTTATATTGAACCTGCTTTTACCAATACTTTTGTCAGCACTTTGCCAGACAGCAAGTGACGGGTTAACTACAGATACATTAAGATCTGAGAACTCCCTTTCTTCCTTCACACCTACAATATTCTTCTGAACATTCAGTATCCAAAGCTTAAATTGTGCTCCTTTTCCCCTTGACTCTGGGCACTAACATGCAGTTGGCTACCGTTAATTAACCTAAATTTTGAGACAACTTGCATAACACTTAAAATTCATCCATGCCTACAATTCTTCACACACAATCTTCTGTTTTGATGCCTAACTCACCATTGCTACCACTACCTTTGATGCTGTTACCAGGGATATCTTTAAAACAGCAGTTGTGCAGATCT
Organism: Acanthisitta chloris; assembly: GCF_000695815.1. Lineage (NCBI taxonomy): Eukaryota > Metazoa > Chordata > Aves > Passeriformes > Acanthisittidae > Acanthisitta > Acanthisitta chloris. The sequence goes on along the minus strand of NW_008679673.1, from coordinate 19,396 downwards.
TTATACATCTGGGGTGGGACACACAGGGTTAGGAATGACTTTCTGGATGTCACTCAAGGTAATGCCACACCAGCCCTGCCGTGTGCACTAGTGATTCCTCAGATTTGCCACAAGGTCCACTTAAACAGCAATGTCAGCAATGCAGTAATAAAGTTACCTTCAAGTGACATTTTAGGATTTTCAAGCTTCCTCTTTAAAACAGACTCAATGAGAACTCTCAGTTGTTTGAAAATTACTGCTATCTTTACAGGAGCCTATAAGAACAGAAAAGACAAGCATTGGCATTATCAGTTTGTGCCTGAACAGATCAAAAGACTACCTTACATATTAATAGAGGTTTGTAACAACATCCTAGCAAACAGGAAGCATATACATGATTTTAAGCATATGGATAGTACGGTCATTAAATGACTGGGCTGACGTTATGCCTTAGCCTTAAAGCACTGGCTGGTTGTAGCATCACAGCCTAAAGAACAGCAGCTCAGAAGGGTAACACAGAACGTGTTCCCACACATTCCATGACCAACTAGCACATGGGGAAACTAATTTATCAATAAGCTCCCCAATTAATTGCTTTTTTCCACCGAGGCAAACAAGTACAATTTAAATTTATGCCTGAAATAAAACAGCTACACATTTCCCTCTCAGGAGGTCTCCCTGAGAAAACCAATCAAACCTCTCCTAAATATCACTAGGAAGTGGGATACCTAAATCTGAACCCTCTCCCATAAGTATTTCGTTTTATCCCTCCCTCCCTACTCCAGTCTTTACTTCATTTATACACTGCCTTTGGCACAATGAATAGCTATTACAGCAGAAGCACAAAATGCAACATGTTCTGCTCAGCATGTCAGTAGCAACACAAATTCCGAAACACACTATGAGATGTGATTGGCCCAGCAGCTGCACAACTGTAGCCACACAGAGACCATAAAAAAACTCTCCAACAAACCCACAAGGGACCTGTTTTTAAAAGTACCATATTTATGTTAACCAAGGCATTAAATTAGTAGGTTGGTTGCATCAGCAGAGTGAAAAAAATTAAAATGTTTTGTAGCTTATAGCCATTTTTGAATGTGACAAGGCCCACAGGAGCACAGAAAATTGTAACCAAGTAGCTGGCAGGATAGTAAAAACCAGTGTTTGCCACTTAAAAGAATTTACAGAGGATCTTGACATGTCAACTGTTTTGCCTGAAGAAATATGCTAAGAAAAATACACTGAGTTTTCCCATTTCCACATAAAACTTTTACACATGGAAAAGAAAAAGGCTAAACAAGAAAACCAAACACCCCAAACCTATGTAAGCAGGTATTTTACACTCTGGGGTATTTTTTACATTTGAAATAATTCAGTCTGGTCTACAGAGCAGTATATCAAGTAGTATATTAAAGATAAATATGTTGTTACGTGATTATGAGATTGTAGGAAAGGGTAATAGAAAAACAGTACCTGCTTTCAGTACCAGCTCTCACAAAGGTTTGGTCTACATCCATTTTCAATACCTTTCCTGAAAAAGACCACTTTCTTCACGCAGACAGAGGGAACTGATCTGTTGCAAGCCACACATGATAAGCCTATTCTTTTGAGTGGGATTCACTAAGATTTCATTACATGTATATAAAATTTCCCATCACTTTCTTTAATTCTCTCTTCCTTTCTTCCCTCTTGTCTCCATCCCACATACACAGTGGTCTGAATTAAGCTGGTACATCAACTCTGTAACACAAAAGCCCATGGAACCAAAAGGGTAGTTTATTTATCACTTCAACACACCTGAAAATGGATCCAGCCATCAACTGTCAGGAGACGCTCCCGGTGCTGCACTTCTATACCCCCACCAAACAGCAAAATGGGAAAGGGGGATATTAAAGTAGTTTCTCTCAAATACACCTTAGCATATCTTACCTGCATATAAACAAACACAACCATTAAAAACGGCAACAAAAACTCCCAAGCCACATTAACATCTCTAACACCCAATTTGATCGACACTTTTAAACAAAAAAAAACCACGGTTTTTTGCCTTCAAGATCCAACCAACAACAAGTTATTGGACACAAACAATCAATGGCTATTTGTTTGCCCTAGACCACGTAAAATAACTCACCTCTAAGTAAATGACAGGCTTATATGCTACCAGGATATTACCTAAAGCCACAGTTATATTGTTAAACTTCAAATGGAAAGAGAATGGTAGCTTAGTGCTGTTCACAGAAGTGACATCAGAAATAATAAATCTACTGAAGTAAAAGGCAGGTAAAGCTCTTTCATTACACATTCTGCTTGGGAGCAGCCATTTTTTCCAATCCATTCACATATGCACATGCATATATTTGGCAAACACAGACACATACACTGAGTGAACTATGGGGCTCAGTATATAACACCTCTGGCTTTGAAGCCTCTCTCAGATAAAGACAGAATGGGATGGGAATGAGTTGCAGTGTGAAGAAAGGAAGCAAAAAGGGTCTATCTTCACACAGAAGTGCAGGCTTTGTTCGATCCACTGTTCATGGAATAACTTAACCTTAGCCCGTGTCCTGTGCTTACATTACAATGTTCTTGGGGGCAGGAAATACTTTCAGCTCTCAAAAAAATACTATCACTTCACATGCATTAAGTAGTCTAATATTTCCTGTGTCTCTACAATAAATTTGACCATTAAGCAACTGCTGTCAAAGTTCTGTTGTACCAGAACTGTAACTAAATACAAACACTAGAATTCAGCAAATAGCTGACAAGATTTCCAGTTGTAAAGGGGAAGAAAGTGACAGGAAAATAAATGTAATTTACTTAGGGAGTTCAGCAGTCAATTACAAAATTATTGCTGGGATATATGAGGTCAGTACCTTTGAGTCTGCTTAGAATAGTGAAAAAGTAAAAGCATACTTTGAAATGTTACTACTACATATTTCTGCTTAAAGTGATAGTAAAATCAACAGGACTCTATTTAAGAAGTCCATAATACTATTAAGTTAAATGACACACAAAGTTCCTTTCCTTTATCGCTACCAGTGTCACCACAAACAGATTTCCTCATGACCTTCAACCTTACCTTCTTTTTCTTCAGCACTCAGGTGACTAATTTTTTACAGACTTAGGATAATTAAAGACTCTTTAAGCCAAAGAAAACATTCAAATATTAAGTAATGTACATTACTGTAAAGCAGTATATTAGAGGCATAACTCCACCTTTACATAAACTACCAGCTACCTTCAACTTACCTTCTCCTGGTAAAGCAGCCATCCATATGTCTGCAAGTCTCGATTTACAGAGGAGGGATGCACTTGTGCTTTACCCTGAGCAGTTTCTACCATGCAAGCCAGCCTCTCTGTGATATCCACAGACTTCGTATACATTATTTTTCCTATGTTATCATACAGCCCTGCCGTCAACACAGCTTTAAGAAGAGCTATTTCACTGAGAGAAAGGGATTGTGTGGCTCCGTTTCCATCCCGTCCACATTGTGTTGTAGGTGCTGCGAATCCTGCTGCTCTGACCACCCTTATGAGTTCTTGCTTCACATCCTGAAATTAGTAAGGTGTTAGCAAAAATTTGAATCAAAAAGGTTACAAACTTCACTTTGTCAGCAAGCAATGACACTTCATCTGAATTATTCATGCTCTCCTGTGGAAAACCTCTTACTAGAAAAACCACTTGTATTTTCTGCAGCCACTTGGAATATTGGCTATTTCTGTGAAGGCTGACAGTGGACTGAAGGCCTCACAAGTGAGCACGGCATTAAGATAAGCCTGTACCTGTGAGACTAACGAGGCAAAACATCTTGTGGGAAAGGAGTAAGATGACCATAAAAGGAGGGTATTTTGGGATAATTAGTAAGGGTATGCATAAGCAGCTGTTAACCAACAAATTAAGCATTACTACATCACTGACCAATAGGTAATTAACACGGTGTGTGAAGAACAATATAAAAGAAGCACTGTAGAAATAGAATTCGGCTGTTGTCACAGAACCTGTGTCTTGACCATCTCTACACACATAGCAACGTCTGGAACAATTTCTGTGGTAAAAGGCATTACCTGGAATACAGGATTAGATATACGGTACTATGTGTGCTGCAAATACTAAAGCTCTCACCTGTAGTTAAAATGAAAAGCTACATTTGCCTCAAAGATCCACTTCTGCTCAGAAGTGCTCACTTACCCCAATGCAAACAGGAAAGACTAATTAAAACATTTTCTCTCTGAAAATAAATGGTCATTTAGCCAAGTTTGTGGCTCATTTTTCAAATTAACTGTTAACAAGCCTGTTCTTTGATATCAAGAATAACACAGTATGAAGTTTTGAATCTTTGGTGAAAGTTAGGCCCAGTTCCTCCAACAGCAGTGACTGCAAAGCTGAACATCAAAGTTGAGTTTCAAAACTCCAATGCAGACACAGCTTCCTCAACTGAGGGCGTTGCATTTCATCAGTCTCTAGCATTCCACTTTCTTGTCTAAATAGCAACAGTGATATATCACCTCTTTAAAAGGGAATGACATTTTCAGAGGGAAATTTTAACAATAACCTGTGACTGCAAAGCATAATTATCTGGTTTACCTCCAGAGTTAACAGTGAAGTCCTGTTAAGGAAGTTTCTTCTGCAGTAAGTCATTTCAGCACGATACCCTCCTTCTTGTCGAGCCCTTTTCCACCTGAGGAAAAAAATCCTCTTAGTATAGCAAGAAGAATCCCATCAAAAGTACAATAAAAGTGATGTTAAGTTAAAAAGGAGTAATGTCTTTTGGTCAGCACTCTCCACTCAACACTAAAATAAACTGCACTAATGAAGAGGAATGCTGCTGGTCTAAGGGGACTCCAGAACACACACCTGTAACACAGATTTGTCAGACATTTACAAAAATACAAGGTAATTTTCTCACAAAAAACACACACATTTCTGTCTGTCTTGCCCATAGAAACTAAATTCAGGTGTGTTTTTTGCGACTTAGTACCAATACCCTAAAAAGAAAAAGACTGTAAGTCATTTTATATGTTTGTGTTTTATTAAATACAAATCATTCTGGTCAGAATAACACCTAACTGCAAACAAAATACTTTAAACACTAGGATAAACTGACACAGTAAACCTCTGCACGTGTGCAAGCATAGTTAAAAGGTGTTATAGAAAAAAATACTAAGCAAGTTATCCTTCTGTGTTACAGTCTTTGGCAATCTATTGTCATTCTGAAGAGGATAACTTGAAAGCAATTCAGAGGAGATAGTTATTAAGGATTCTTTACGTAACTGCATTACTTAAGTGTTATCTGCAACTAGCTATAAGCACAGGACAATTATCACTTACCCCAAATAAGCGTTGTAGATGGTTATATGGTCTGAAACTGCCATAGCTAGAGATGATTTTGCCAGATCTGCTTCATCTTTTCGTCCAATTGGTGTAGTAAATGGGGATTTTTCTGTCATAACAGCAGCCAGAGTTGCCTGCAATTAGTAAAGTACACATCACTTAAGAGTATTTTATTACAAGCTTACAAGTTTATCACACAAATAGCTTTAGATTTTCTTTTACAGGCATCATAGAATTATACTTTGGTTTGGACTGGAAGGGATCTTAAAGATCATATAGTTCTGATCCCACTGCCATGGGCAGGGACATCTTCCACTAGATTAGGTTGTTCAAAGCCTCATTCAACCTGGCCTGGGACACCTCCAGAGATGGGAAATCCACAGCTTCTCTGGGCAACCTGTGCCAGTGCCTCACCACACTCACAGTAAAGAATTTCTTCCTAATATCCAACCTAAACCCACTCTCTTTCAGTTTAAATCCATTCCCTCTTGTCCTATCACTACATGCCCTTGTAAAAATTCCCTCTCCGACATCAAGTACTGAAAAGGTGCAACCAGGGCCTCATCTCCTGGCTTCCTGTCAGTCTGTCCTCATTGAGAGGTGCTCCAGTCCTCTCTGATCATCTTCCAGGACACCTGTAGCCCTTGGCTGGTCAGGCAGGACTTGCCCATGGTGAAGCTGTGCCAGCTGTTTCGAATCATCTCCCTCACCCCCACATGCCTTAGCATAGCTCCTAGAAGGATCTGTTCTATGATATTCCCAGGCACAGAGGTGAGGCTGACAGGTCAGGGTCTTTCTTATTTTTTATAAGAGATGAGTACAATGTTTCCCTTTTTGCAGTCACCTGGGAGCTCCCCTAACTGCCATAACTTTTTGAATATCATGGAAAGTTGTTTGGCAACTGCATCAGTCAATTCCCTCAGATCTGTCTCATCAGGTCCCTTAGACTCATGTACATTCAGGTTCCTCAGGCAGTCATGAACCTGATCTACTCTTACAGTGGGAGAGACTTTGCTCCCCCAGTCCCTGTTTTGCAGTCCATCCACTCGAGAGGTGTGGGAAGAGAGGTTGCTATTGAAGACTGAGGCAAAAACGTTGTTGAGTGCCTCAGCCTTCTTCTCATCCATTGCTATCAGTTGGTCGTGTACATCAGTGGGGTTGTGCTTGCTCCAGCCTTTGTCTGACTGACATACCTGTAGAAGCCCTTCCTGTTATTCTTTGTGTCCCTTGCCATGTTCAGCTGCAGCTTTGCCATGGCCTTCCTCACTCCATCCCTACACAACTATACCATGTCTCTACACTCTTCCCAGGATACGTCCTTACTTCCACTGCCTGTGCATTTGCTTGCTGCCCTTAACTCTGACCAGCAGGTCTTGACTCATCCATAACCATCTTGTCTTCCTTGCCCAATTCCTTGTGCCTCAGGATCACTAGCTCTTGCACTCTATGGATAATATGCAATATTTAACAACAGCTTTTCTTCTACTAAATGACAAGAAAAACTTATCACCATGAGAATTTCCTACATAGAATTCAGTATTTGCTTATATTAAAGCCATGCTTACATAGTGCCTTACATACCATGGTAAAAAAAATTACATCTCAAAACTCAAATGAAAAGAGTTTTGCTAAATGACAGAGCAATACCTGATACAGTGGAAGTCAGATCAATCAACTGCTTTAGGTTATGCCACATGAACAGGAGATATTGAAGGGAACAAAGAATTTTAACTTTCACTTTCCATCAACTCAGATACCCATGTTTCATCCTAAATTGCAATTAACTGAATGGAATAGGTGAAAATGTAAGCTCTGCCACAGTCTTTATATAGTAAGTTACTGCATCAGTTAATTTGCAGTAACTTTACATCATTGTGTCCTTGGCACATAACTTATGGGGAAATGCAGACTGGCCTAACCCATATGTGTAAGAGGACTTTCCCTCTACATGTCAGACCCCCTGGGATCACCTCAGACAAAACTGGAGACCAAGCCTGACTATCCCTTGTGAATAGCACTTAGTTCAGAATCACGGAATCATTTTAGGTTGGAAAAGAACTTTAAGATCATTGAACCAACCATAATGATTATTAGATTATTCCCCTCCATGATGTTCAGCCGCCCTCACACTGAAATAAACATTCCAACTTCTTGCATCATCTCTTCAAAAAACCATGTTGCAAGAAATCAGATTCAATGCACAGAGTTAACAATTTCTATAACTTTTAAAGTTTAGATACAATTTATTTTTCTTTACTCACCACAGGATCCAAGCAGCCAAATATAGCACCAAATATAAGCATTTTGCCAATCTTTACATTAACAGGAAGGCCTGCAAGGTGCTGGCCCAATGGAGTCAGCTTGGGCTCGTTTAACTGACAAGCCCCAATCTTCCTCAGCAGGTTCATTGCATTACCAATTACTTGCTGCTGCGGTGGGTCTAATGCTTTGGAAAGAAAATCTTCAGGAGAGCCAAGATTGCATTTCTGTGGAGAAAATGAGTATATGTTTCCATATAAAAACTTTTTATAACAATGTTTTCTAGTAGCTACGAAGAAAACTAGAAAGCTGCTCTTGCAAGCAGAAGCTCACATTCCCTCTCCTCTGAGCAAGCCTTGTGCTTCCCAGAAGCCCCACATGAGGTTAACAAAACTTCACTGTTTGGAAGGACATCTGATGGGACGCAGTTCAACCTAGCACTGATTTGCCAAGTTGCTAGTTCTCCCATGCATGTCCTGCTCAATTAGGACAGGAAGAGAGGGAATGGAATTGCTCCCTTAAGCTGAAATCAGTTGGGCTATTTTACTGAGTTTGAATTGTCACTCTGAGGCAAACTGGAGCAGCACACTATGCTATTCTCACTGAACAGCATGCTCTGGATTTTCTAGCACTCAAGTGCTGAGTTGACTCCCAGCCCTGGGGGGAGAAGCTCCACTAACCAATTACACTGGGTCAGGTCTGACCTAGCAAAACTTTTCAGCTAATAAGGTCAGTAATTCCAAAACCAAGACTAGATAACAGTATGAAGGCGTAATTCCTCCACAGGTACACTTAATATTTTTAGCTAACAAAGCTGACAAAGACAATTGGTTTTCATGGCAGGTTTTGGTAGCAGGGGGCTACAAGGTGGCTTCTGTTAGAAGCTGCTAGAAGCCTTCCCCATGTCTGATAAAGCCAATGTCAACCAGCTCCAGGATGGTTGGCTGCTGGACAAGACTGAGCCAATGGGAGATGGTGGTAGTGCCTCTGGGATAAGTAATTGTGCAGAAGCAAACTGTAGCCAGAGAAGAGAGAGGTGAGAATCTGTGAGATCAACAACCCTGCAGAGTCAGCAAAGAAGGAAGCGGAGGAGGTGCTCCAGCTGCTGCAGCCTGTGTGGAAGATCATGGTGAGGAAGGCTGTGCCCCTGCAGCCCACGGAGGTCCATGGCTGAGCCCATGCCCGAACAGGTGGATACCTGCAGGAGGCTGTGACCCTGTGGAGAGCCCACACTGGAGCAGCCTCCTGGCAGGACCTGTGGCCCCATGGAGAGAGGAGCCCGCATTGGAGCAGGTTTGCTGGCAGTACTTGTGACCCTGTGGAGGACCCATGCTGGAGCAGTTAATAAAGAACTGCACCCTGTGGGAAGCATTGGACAAGTTTGTGGAGGACTGTCTCCTGTGGCAGGGACCCACCCCGTGATGGAGCAGGGGAAGGAGTCTCCCCTCAGAGGAGGAAGCAGCAGCAGAAACAGTATGTGATGAACTGATCATAGCCCCCATTCCCCATCCCTCTGCATTGCTGGGGGGTAGGAGGGAGGGGTGGGGTGGAAGGTGTTAGTAAGATTTGGCTTTTACTTCTCATTATCTTACTCTGATTTGATTGCTTCTAAATTCAATTAATTTCCCCAAATAAAGCCTGTTTTGCTATAACCAGTGAGTGATCTCTCCCTATCTCTACTTATAAGCCTTTTGTTTTACTTTCTCTCTCCTGTCCAGTTGAGGAGGGGAGTCATAGAACAGCTTTGGTGGGCACCCAGTGCCCAGAAAAAGTCAACCCACCCCACAAGGTCAGCAGTTCTAAAACCAAAAACGATACCATAATATGAAGGCATAATTCCTCCAAAGGCACACGCAGTATTTCTGGAACAGAATATTCCATGAAACTTTCAAACCTGCAACATCGTAAAAACACAGAAACACACAAATTCCATTTAATCTTTGAATTAAATCTATGTTTCACATGGTAATTTCTCATAGATGTTCTTTTGAGGGGCAAGGTAGGGGTTGTAGCTTGATTAAACTACCCATCATTTGAATTAAGGCATGTGTTGTAGCTTGGAAAGCAAGTTTTAGTCACAGAGGGAAAGGCAGTAAGACCCCAAGTTTCAAAACAAGCAAAATGCACAGCTCTCAAACTCAAAGTCTTGTATGTGGGTAAAATCATTGCTTGCATCAAGATACTTTAGCCTTAATCCCTTCTCAGATGAAAGCTGCTTCAGACTTTCACAGAAACAGGAAAAAGGTTACTCCACAGCAGTAACATAAACTAACTGTGCAGTGACCCCAAACCTTATCCACAGGGATACCACTTCAGAAACCTATGGATTTGTCTGATAAAAATTCACAGATCAAGAGGTAAAGTTTGCACATATTTGATGTGAGGCAGTAGGCGTTGCTAAAAACTGATATTCTACAATCCCTTGGTGCCACACGTTAACTATGAATTTATTTTTTTCGAAACACATTGTACAGATACTATGAATAAAATTAACCTCTTTTAAAAAAGTGAAACAAACACTATTGTAACCCTTTATTCATATGATATTCAAATTCTGAGTTTGTTTGCTTCGTAGTTTTTTTTCCCAGTTCAATCTCTCCAGTTTGCAGTAATTAGGTGAATTTCCACAGAAATTCTTGATTCTGCACAGAATAAAAGAGATAGCTATGTGACTAACAAACTCCTGCTTAGTTCACCATACCTCTCTCTCGTGTACATTCGGAAGCAGAACCCATCCCTGACACGCCCAGCTCTCCCTTGTCGCTGCAGAGCACTGGCTTTACTCACAAAGGTCTCTTCCAGGGAGCTCATCTGACTGCTTTCGTGATACCTTAAACATTATAAAGCAAGTGCCTAGTCAGATTTCAGAACTAAAATTTTATAAGCTTAACTACCAGCACGTTGATAATATATTTAAATAGTATTTACTTGAAGACATATTTAGCTTTGAAAATTAAGCATGCCCGGGAGAAACTGTGTATTACAGAACCTTGAATACAACTGTCAAAGAGTGTGAAAGCTGGAAAATTAAACAGGTTTTTATTATTTCATCTCCCTGGCAATTCAGAATTGTTCTAACACATTTCTTACATTTAAAGTGGAGAACAAATAACTTTTTAAACTGAAATGGTATAATAAGGATCTTCCTTATTTTTAAACCAGTACTTATTCGTGACTCTCCGTATCGATAAACAACTTTCCTTGTTGTTTTTCACACCATTTGAAAATCCAGAGATACATCCCAAACTCATACCTAAACTGCAACCTGTTCAAAGAGTTTTTCCTTTGAAAACTCAGGCACATCTTTGCATCCAGAACTGTCGCATAAGGACACTATCAAATTCTTGCAGCACTAACATCCCAATATTTACAGTGATCACAGTATGACTGATGAAAACCAAACTCTCACCTGTTTTCTTTCGTTCTTCCAGTATCAATTACAAAGACAACATCTGGTATTGTAATACCTGTCTCTGCTATGTTGGTTGCCAAAACAATCTGGAAAAAGTAACATAACATAAATAGAAGAATTATGGAATGCCTACAGGTTTCATTCTTTAAATCATATTATAGAGTAAGTCTGGTTAAAATATTTTACCCAGAAATGCTTCCTTCTATAATCTGACAAAGCATTAAAACCTACATGACTTGGAAAACGGTCTGGTTTTCCCCAATCACTGAGAGGAAATGAAAACTTGGTTAAGAATTTCAGATTCACTTTTCATTTTATAATTCATCAAAATTACCAATTAGTATCTTCCAAAATTGGTCAACATTAGTAAAACAGTTTGGCAGCAAATAAAATACTATTTTCCTAGATAAAAGCTATAGTTACTGGCTAACAATAGTTAAAACACAGGATAGCAACAATTAAAGAATTTCTTAGAAAAATATTAGGTTTAAAGATTGCTGTCAACGTTTTCAGAGCATATTAACTTCTACCTATTACAGACCACTGTATTAGAATTGTTTCTTTGCAGTCAGAAATTTAGGGAACAACTGGTTGTTGTGTAATTCTGTATGAATTGATCTTGAAACAATTCAGAGTTGCACCCACAGAAAGTTTCTCCTTTCACTGGTGAACTCTGCCTTTCTAAATGTATCATACCTTTCTAACACCAAGAGGAGGTATGGAAAATGCAGCTGCTTGATCTTGAGTTGAAAGCACAGAATGCAAAGCTATCAACTTGTGCCTAGAAAAAGAAATCATAGTTACCAATATACACTTACCAAATACGAGATGGCAAAAAATTGAGATCAGCATGACAACAGTTTGGAGAAAGCAACTAGAATGGACAACTGAAAGAGCAAAACTTTGTATGATTAGGTATGAAAGTCTGGTTCACTCTTTTATTACAGTACCAAGAAAGAGTAACATCATAAGTTCATAGGGCTGATCTTCTGTGCAGTAATAATGCAGGAAAAACAGCACTACTGCAGAACTCCAGGTTAATTTACAACAATAGCCTAGGAAAGAAAGGGAACCAGGAGTCCATGAACCCAAGCTCTTTACACTGTGCTTCAAGACAAGTACCATTACTGAAACTTTGCACACGACTATAAACACATGCGACTTTCAGTTTGAGTAACAAAGGCCTTCAGAGATGAGACTTCCCTTCTCTTCCAGACCTTGATTCCTCAGTCCACCTATGGATCTTTAGCATTTGACTGAAAATAATCTTTCTATGCAATCATGTTGCTAACTTTCAGTTACCCACAAGGTAAATTTCAAAACTATCTGCCATTAAAACTATAGGCCATTTCTCTTGGGAGATTACTGGCTCTAGATTTTGTCTCACTAGACTTCCATGTAAACAGTAAGCCACAGAAATCTATATTCCAGGTATGGCAGCTTCCATACCCTAAGAATTGGAAAAGAAATAGTGAGGTGCTTTCTGATTACATAAGTTTGTTGAAAAAGGAAAAGTTATTACTTTACTATTCCTATCATGTAATTTTTAGATTATGAAAGTACATTAGTAACACTAACAGCTCCGAGGTATAATCCTCAGTTTCCCTTTTCAAGAACAGCAAACCTTAACAAGTATGTTTGTTGGGCTTTAAGTTAAAACTATAAACTTTATAGCAAATATTTGCATTACCGGTCACCCAAGTTAAATCTTCTGTCAGTCGAAATGAGATCATAGAGCTGCTGGATATGGGCAAGGCCTGGCAAAAAGATCAGCACAGCACCCTCAATGTTCTTGAACTGCGGACTTCTGTCTGGAAAGTCACAGTACAGGCACAAAGTTAAATCAAATGTGCACTCGCAAACAGTTTACCATGAGAGCAGGAACTAATGCTGGGCCCTGTGGTCAAGGCTTTTTAGGATTTTTCATGTAAGAATGAAGTTGAGAACTTCATTATCAGTAGAAAACACTGGAAAATAAGTCCAAAGGACAACCCCAAGTACATAAACTTCTTAAAAGTAGACTGTACCTAAGTATGCAAGCAGCTCCAAAATAAGTTCAAGGTTGATCTTGTACGGGTTCATATATAGGATAGCCTGCTGTGTACGACTGCTGTACTTTGCATAGTAAGGAGTCAAATCGCTGCCAGGCCCAGACTGGACTGGGACATACTCCTAAAAAACAAGAGCAGGAAAAACGAAAATCACATTCTTAGTGCTTTAGAAGAAGGTAAGAGAGCAGAAGCTTAATTTGTCATTCACTTAAAACAGAGCTTGAGATAAGAGACATTTAAGTGACTAACATACCACCAAAACCAGCGTGAGTTAGACTAAATCACAGCCACCTACATAATGTGTATAGGTATCGACTGCTGTTAAGTGATATTCCAGATTTTTTTTAAAAAAAGAAAAAGGTAAAAATTTGTGGGAGCTGACAGCTGGTCTGAAGGCCTTGTAGACTTCAACCTTGAGCCGATCATCGTGTATCCCTGAATGATTGCAGCAGCCAAGAAGGAGGCATGCTTACCAAAAGAAAGATGAACAAGAGCCAAAAGAAGAGAAAGCTTTTTTGTCAAACAGGACAATAAACGAAATGTGTGCTTATGTAATATGTAGCCAATGACAGGTTCCTTGTAACATGTTATATCCAATGAACAAAAGACATGCTTTATGTAAAAAGTATTAAAAGGGCTAATTTGTATTAAAGAGAGCTTTTTGCCTTTTGCCACTATTTCTGTGTATGTATCTATGTTGCATGTCCTTCTCAACCGTGACAAAAATTAAAGTCTGTCCAAGAAGTAAACAGTTCCCAGGTCCACGCCTGGCATCTCACTGGCATCAATTAAAATCGGCGTGACAGGGTATCTATTCTTCTTTCAAAACTCCTGTTTTGGAGTAGTTTCCCCTTTCTCCTCTCCCTCATCTCCCTTTTCTCAGCTAATGGTTGCAATGAAAGTTGAGTGAATCAGGTGGAAACTCCTGAAGTGTTTTGGAGCAGGAGAAAGGAGGACTCAGCAGAACAAATTGCTTACATACATCTCACATACTTAGCATAAAGCTTCTCTGTTAAGTGGCATTATTGTAAATTATTTCACTGTTAATAATTGACTTTTAGAAGCTTGACACCACATGTCCTTCTGTCCTGAAGGCTCAACAGAAACAAGCCACAAAGATGAACCAGCACTCAGGAGAGAACGCTGTTGTGATGCAGCAGGTTACTACCACTCCAGGGATAACACAAATCAACAGAGCACACAAGAGTGTGTTTTTTAATATGTGCATCAGAGTTTGGTCACACCAAGATAAATGGTCCTGCAGAGATCTGAAGAAAGCAAGTCAGAGCAGACAGGTATCTACCCAAAACATGAACAGCCTAAGCTGCCAAAATCAGAAGGCATTCATGTAGTCTTCCCTTCAGGAATTTTGACCCAAAAGGCACATACAGCTGTCACTGCAGAGTACCTAAGGATTACACATCAGCTGTGTTAAACAAAAAAGCTCTATACAAGCATCCCATGTAAATTATCTCAATTGGCATGCCAAGCTGGAAGATTTTGGGAGTATTTCAGCTAAAAAGGATAAGGTCTTCCCTCTTCTGTTGTTAGGTTCACTATGTAAGAGAATTCTTTGAGGGGAAAAAATAAAATTTAATGCTTTCCCTGTTCCTGCTTATAGATTCAGAGCTGGGAATCTGCGCAACAGAAGTCAACACCAAAAATGCAGCAAAACCAAGCCAGCTACACAGGAGTTGTAGAGACAATCCAAAGGGTGCAGCATTCACAAACCATTGTGTCTGTCTTTTATCAACTGAAAGAACATTTGGTATTACACCAAAAAAATTATGAAATAGTAAAAAGAATAGTCAGAATTTTCAAGCTTAAACTAGAAATGGCTATTTTACCTGGTACTTCATACTGCCTCCTCCTTTGCTAGTAACATTTATTGTTACTTCCTCCTCCTCCTCCAGGAACTTCTGACAATATTCTGAGTCTTTCTCCAGAACGTAGCCAGTTGCTTCGATTACATCTTCAACATGGAAAATCTTGAGTGAAAATTTACAGAAAAATACAAGGCATGTCAGAAACTCATCAGCACCTTTTCCATTTTCAGATGGTTCCATGACAAGGCCGAACAGGGCATACCCTAATGTTTTAACAGATCTTGCAAGCTTCAGCTTAATCTTTGCTACAATTTTGGAAAACAAACTTAGAGCTGCTACAAGTTTATTAATGGGCCTGTCCACATGACCAGTAACATAACCTTTACCACAGCCTATATAGCATACATAACAAAAATACCTAAGAGTGAAATGACAAAGTTGCATTGGAGGTGAGGTAATTCTTTAATGCTTTGATTTTTTTTCCTACCTAGGTTGAATAGAGAAAAATCAAAATGCCACTGATGGACTGACCTCATTAAAATCCTTTACAAGTCCTCGAAAAAATCTTGTAAGATCTGTATTTTTGGTAATTAAAAAGTGATATGGGTATATTTCCTATAGATTCTAACAAGGCAAATGCTGTATACATGTACACAAAGTGTCTATGAGGCATAGTCAAACAAACATCTACCCACCTCAACTGGGTAACTCCTCCCTGAGATCCTTAAAATGGGACAGTGTGAGAAATAGCTGGAAAACTTCTCACTGTCCACAGTAGCACTCATTAAAATCAGATGCAGGTCTGAACGCTTATGCAAGATCTCTTTCAGGATAACTAGCAAGAAATCAGACTGGACACTTCTTTCATGTACCTAGAATTAGAAAAACATATCTATAGCAAGGATTTAACACAGGTCAAGGCCCAGAATAACTAGAATTTCTGCAGAATAGTAAAAAGCCAATAACCTCATCTACAATAACATGAGATATGCTTGAAAGAAGACCATCTTCTTGAAGTTTCCGAAGCAGGACACCCGTTGTACAGTACAGCAGTCTGGTGGCTTCTCCTGTTCTTGATTCCATACGAATCTGATATCCACACAGGGAATTCTTTAAAAAAATAAAAAATATAGGAACAACTTAATATACAACCTAGAGATATTCAAAGTTAAGTGAAATGGCCTAACTGTCAGATTCAGACACTGCACAAGTTGCTGATTAAACAGTATGGTGAATGATTACCACACATTTATACAAGCACTTTCTGTTAAGAAAGGGAAAATATACCAAATTTATCCAGAGGAGCAAAGACCCGGCAAACTCAATGTTCTTTTCAGGATTCTTTGCAGGCCTCAAAACTATTTCTGCACAAACAGACTACCATAAAAATACAGGACCTTGACTTTCTTCAAACAACCAAATAACCTCTGTTGGAAAGAGCTTCTCTCAAAGCAGGGCCTCACTCAAGTCCAGACTGGATTGCTCGCAGCCTTATTGAGAGGAGTTTTCTCCATCCCTAGTGATAGTGATGCAACAATCTCTGGGCAATCTGTTCAAATGCTTGACTATCTCCACTATGAAACACCACTGCCCTACACACCAGCCCCTAAAGATTTTAGAAATCCCACATAGATACCCAGAGGTTCGCAGGTGACAGCTTGAAAAAAACCAACTGGCATACCAAGAAGCCCTTTTCAAGAGAAAACAACATTTAATTATTTGGTTGTGCAAGAAGTAGTATTTTAACTTTGTACCAGCAATCCAGCCCCCTGTGATTGATCAAGACAAGACAAAGGAATTCAGGCACATCTTACTTTTCCTCCTGGTCCTGATTCGCAGCCTAGCTCCTCACAAACCCTAGTTGCCAGACTCACTGCTGAGATTCTTCGGGGTTGTGTGCAAACAATGTTGCACTTACTCGATCCTTCATCCAGCAACAAGTCTTCTAACAAGAAATGGGGCACCTGGGTGCTCTTCCCACTGCCTGTTTCACCAGCCACAACAACTACTCGATGTTTTTTAAGAGTTTCTACAATCGAGTATCTGTGCTTAAACACAGGTAACTCCTGCCTCTCTTTCAGAAGCCTCTGGTATTTGGAGGAACTTTGCAGCTTTTTGAACAGTATTCTTGAAGGTTCCAAATTATCTGCATCTGAGGGCTCAAGGGAGAGACTGCTGAAGTCCTCATCAGAAACTAAGTTTTCCCAGGAATCTTCAGGACCCTCAGACACTTTAGGCTGGTTTTCGGACTGCAGCTGCTGTTGCTGTTTGAGTTTGTTCAATAACCTAGCAATAAAGGTATCACGAGGCTTGTTGGACTCTATCTTGTTCTCTTCCTCCTTTTTCTTTTCAATATCCCTCCATTCCAGCCAGACATCTCGGTAGGTCGGAGGCAGCAGCTGATGAACTGACTTCAGGTGGAAAAAGAAGAAAAAATATTATATTAGGTACTACTTCGTAGCATCACTAACATTTTATGCGTAAACAAACTTGAGTATCAAAAGACATGGCAAAAAGCAAGTTAGGGAGCTACTTCTAAATACAGCAACTATCAAAACAGTAATGCAAATGTAAACAACACATTTTTAATTTCAACTGGCTTGCATTCTACACAACACTGCAGGAACAGTTTTACTATCTAAACATTTCCTCCCTGTATGCTGCAAAGCATATATAGATGATTATAGATGAAACTGAATGAACACAGAACACTAGTAAAGAATTTAATGGGAAACACTTCATTAAACTATTTTTAGAATTTAACTATAGGCATTACAACTAACCAGTGCAGAGACAGATTCCAGGCCAAGAACAGAAATAGTGGTGAAAAATCTTACTTGTCCTTTGGTCAGATGGTAGAGTGCCAAAGTAGCAGCTAGATGCTGTGCTTGCATACTGTCTTCAGTTACAATTGTAGGACACATTGCCATTACATCATCTGATGATTTGACAATCTTGACCCTTAAAGAGAAATTCACAAAGGCATTTATCTCAATTTTTGCTACCTGCATAAACAGCACACCTGTTAATGTTTTTGCTTAAAACAGAAGAGTGACATTCAAATAGAGCAACTAAGAGAAATAAACTTCGTATTACTCAGTAGTTCAGCGCACAGGAACAGCTAATAAAAGCTTGATTGAATAGCAGAAAATTTTCAGCAGATTCCACCAGTGAATTTGTGATTTATTTTTTTTTTTTGCTCTTAACCAATGTCTTCATTTCCCTCAAAGCAGAAATATTTATACAAATACAGATTACCATCAAGGTTAGTTGCTCTGGAAGGAGGTCTAAACATTTATGTGCTGATGACTCCTTAGGATAGACTGAGATGACATTTAATGATCTACTGAGATGCAAACATCTGTATAACAGATTCATGTCAGTTGGAGCAGCAGATAAATTTCTCATATTCTTATTAGCAGCTTTTACCTTCAGCAAGAAGTTATTTCACTTGGTTCCTTCAAGAAACAATACTCACTTGTAACACTATGTCCATAATAATATTCTACTTTACAATACATTATAGACTTGTTTTCTAAATAATATTAATATCTGATACTGCACCAGTTTTACTACAAACTTGTGGTGGCTTAATACAAATTTCTAACTTCCACTTTATTTTGTGGTAGCTTAATACAAATTTCTAACTTCCACTTTATTTTGTGGTAGCTTAATACAAATTTCTAACTTCCACTTCATTTTAAACAATCTCCAAAGGGGTTTTGGTATTCACAGATATAACATCTCTGACTTCATAGATTTGTTTGAATGAGAATACCAAAAGTTTATTGTCCAAATTTAACTACCTTTATCTTGCTTCAGACTAACCTTTTATTCAACTGTACAATAAAAACCACTCATCCCTGCTTTCTGGAATCTTATCTTTGTGACTGTGTTGGGTCTAAGCATTACTTCTGCAGAACTATCCAGGGTGAAAGACCTCCCTGGCAGACTGAAAAAAGAATCTGGGATAAAGGCACTATACTAACACTAATCTGGGTCAACAAAACAGAATCAGCAGCAATTTTATTTTTAAATGAACAAAAGGAAAATATAAAGGTCATAGGAAATACATACCTACATTTCCAATATTTTCCAACTGGAACTTTTTCAAAAGAGGGATTTGGGCTCTTGGGAAAATTCTTCCTGCACCAGTCAATCAAAAATTGTTTTGGAGATTTTCCAGTCCAGCTTCGAGCACTATAATCAAAATTTCTTACATCTAGTGGTTCTCTCTTTTTTGCTAGAAGAACAGAAAGACATTTTAAGACTCTTAAAATTTATTTTAATTCTTTGAAAGGTAAAAAAATTACTACCTTTTCATTCAAATGTATTCACTAGACAGCAGTATTTTCTGAAACGTTTTGTACAAATACTGGTATTGATGATTGTGGAGGATCTGACATGAGTATATTCTGTCTCAAACATGCTGACTGTGATGGCAGGTAAGATGTGATAGGAGCAGAGGGTCCTGTGGAAGTGGGGCAGCACTGTTCTGAGCCACCTTCCAGCTTCACCTGGAGACTCCTGCTCAGCC